>NC_056733.1:171233291-171528291 GCF_019279795.1 Protopterus annectens
ACACATTGCACCTGCTACGGAACCTTTGCACATGGTTAGTTGCTGTTCACTCCATCTGGAGTACCTATTCTGCTAGTACTCTGTCCCATATGTGCAGGCCATACATATCCTGTTTATGTACATAACATTAGGCCATCCCTCCATCATGCATGCTATGCCTGTGATACTGTATATGATTTCTGAACATATCCATCATGACAGCTTTGCATTACACATAATTGACATGGTCACCCCTACTGCGAGGCATACGTGCACGTCGTGCGCACATTCTGTATGACATCGACGGTATATGCCCATACACATGTGTGCTGTGACACTATACATACATGTCCTATCCCCTGCTGTGGCACTTCATTGTTGGATATCCACTGCCAGCATCAGCGTGGGTGGTGGCATTGTTCTGTGTTTGAAATCCCTATGGCGGACCTTGGGTTATCCCGGCTGTGTACATGTTGTCCCACTGCTGTGCACACATTGTCCACAGTCGTTGGTATGCTCCGCGGCTTAGCATTACATAACCACCTTTCACCACTCTCTGCCTGATGGACAGGTATCTTCACTTACACACACCATTCACATACAGTGCAGATTCGTCATTATTATCATGCGTTACACACCAGTACATCTCGTGGGTTCGACATACCTTTCTGGCCTTTGGTTCTGTATTCATCACTACTTGCTTGATACTCCTTGTTTTGTCTTCACTATTTGTTCGGTATGAACATACGGTTTGAATATCCAGGGAGTCTTCCTTATATTCGTCGTTACCTGAGGCATGTGGGTTCATCACACCAATAGCTGTTCCTCGGTGTGTACTTATGCGCATATCACCGGTGATCCTCCTCCATTAAATGCGTTCGCGTTGGAACTAGGCCATGGTTCATTCCTCGTGTGGGCGTTGGTTATTTGCAATACCTTAGTGGGGATGGTATGTATTGTATCATGTTTGTGTGACTGCATCCGCTATGTGTGGTGTCAGGTACATTTCGCTGTGGTGTTAGCCATGGATTGTGTGTGTTGGGTATGGTATTTTGTTCGACATGTGGGTGTCCGTGTCCAGGCGGCGTCTGTTGATGGCGTTGTGCATTCAGATGCGTAACATAGCTGTTATATTCCTGTACACAACGGATGCAGGGATGCATCAGCTGCTGCTAGTGTTTCCCACGCGGCTTGTTGCGGGTATGCCGCTGTCATTGACTGCCTGTATGTTTTTGCTACGGTTTCGGCTGGTATCCCTTTGATATGTGCGATGGGGTATATCTGCGGATGTGGGTGACGGGTACGGGGTGTGGGTCTTGCATTTATACATAAACGATATGCTTGTGTGTGTGCTCCATCCCTGCTTGGGGAGCTGCAGGTTACCTGTCTGTTATTCTGGGACTGTTTGTTTTGTTGATGTCGTGTGGTGTCGGTATCGCCTGCATGTGTGCTTCCTGCACGTATTCCTCCTTCACATCGGTTATATATCTGCAGTTGTTCGTACGTGCCTACTATCCATTGGCATTTTGTCACTGATAGTTACGGTGATTGTGGTCCTGTACTTGGGACGGCCTGTATGCTACCGGTTGCCTCCTATTCGTGTGGCACTTGCTTACTTAACAGTCGTGGAACACACAGCGGTATTTACGGGACGGTAGGTGGCCACGATCGGTGCCGGGATAGCACATGCGTATTTTCGCCGTACATGCCTGATGCTGTGTAACGTTGCCGACGTATCGTGTTGAGTCTACCATATGGCCGCCATACATACGGTCATGGTTTGTACATGCGTCCTTTGAATCTCCTGTTGGCTATGGTCCTGTGGTACATTCTGGGACATTTCCGCTTTGCATCGTTTTACGTCGCCACGTGCCTAGCCACTGAGGAGCTGTCACTACTACTTTGTGGGTACTGCTGTACATACGCCTATGTTTCCTGTACTGTATGCCTACGCATGTTATTCCTCTCTGCCTGTGACATGTCACCTACATACACATTTTACAGTGGCACACACATTACACACACACAGCGGAACACACAACAACCTCACCTCACACATACACATATTGCCGCCATAGCTCTCAACCTTCCATTTCCAAAATGAGGAACACACACCTTCATAATATGGAACAAATGGGCAAAATGTGGAACACATACTAATGGCTTACTAACAACTTCAGCTAAGAAGGTCATAGGATGGTTAAAATATGCTGATTTACTTATAAAGAAGAACCTTTAATGAATTAATATGATTAATTTCTATTTACCAGGATTTCATTTCAATAAATTCCTAACAATGAATGTGTGACAGACTATTTCAATGTGGAACTTTGAGGAACTTCGAGGAACATGAACTGTTTTAGACCCCAAATGAGGTACGTTCCTCATAATGACGTACACTTGAGAGGTATGATTGCCGCCGCACCGACGGTTTCACACAGTACCTACGTTGACCGCATCGCCGGCGGCGGTGTGTACCTCCGCATCCATATCCTATGAATATGACACGCACATATCCCGTTACTGTACCGTGGCCTGGCAATCATCCCGACCCGCGGATATGCATTGATGCAGGTTGACATTTCCATGGCTGGCGTTCCCTGCTCTGCCCACCCTCCCGGATGATCGGGTTGTCGTTCACTATGTTTACTATGTGGAGATTTCGCCTCTTACTTCTCTGTAAACTTGCATCCCTGGGATTCCATATTTACCTGTTGTACCTTATATCTGTGTATGTGTACATATATTTCTACATGTGTGATGATATCTATCTCCGTATCTGTGTATGCACATAAGTACATATGTGGTCAACTTGCGCCGAAAGTGGCAGCATACGCTGCCGTCTGCTGTAGGACCGGCGTGCGGTTGAGGTGTTGGCGTTCCATGCTCCACTGGCTATTGGGTGTGCAGTGTTTGGGTGGTGCCTATGTTGGAGTCACACATACGTCCGCCCATACGGTACACATTACAGGCAGACATGTTTGTGTGGCGTCCATTTCACTGTGTGTGCAGGTAGGGAGGTGTCAGTCCATGGGGCCTATGCTGTTAGAGTATGTGCTATACGTTCCCTCTTTGCCAAGGCATAGGCATATTGGGTACGCCTCCATCTACCTACTGGGGCTGGCACAGTGTGTTCATGGCGCTGAACGCCCTGTGCCTGTGCTTGCCTTGGCAGTTGTGGTGGGCTTGGTGGCCCTACACCATTATGTCCCTGCAGCAGCTGTTTCCGCAGAATCATATTGTGTAGCATACAACATACTATGAATATGTGGGCACATGTGCCTGGAGAGTACTGCAAGGCTCCACCGGATGTATCCAAGCACCGGAACCGTGATTTCAACATCCCAAACACACGCTCTATGATTATTCTGGTTTGTGCATGTGCCTCATTATGGAGTTCTTGCATGTGTGTGTGTGCATTTCTGATGGGTGTCATCATCCACGGCTCCAGTGCATAGCCAGCATCCCCCACAAGGTGACCTTGTGTGATGTCCCCTCTGGCAAATACCTGATACAGCTGTGAGGCATGCCAGATATGGGAGTCGTGGTAGCTTCCAGGGCTGCCAGCACACACATCCATGATAATGTCCTGTGCATTGCACACGACCTGGCAATTGATGGAGGGGTATCCCTTGCGGTTTATGTAGCGTCTACCCTGCTCCCCGGGCGGTGACTTGATTTCTATGTGCGTACAGTCTATCGCACCCAGTACCTCCGGGTATTGTGCCACATGGTGGAAGTGGCGCATATTGCTAGCCAACTCCTCCTGAGATCTGGGGAAGTTTATATACTCATGGGCATGTCGTAACATGGCATCCAGGAACTGGTGTAGTACCCTGGATGCTGATGCCTGTGAGATGCCCATTATATCCCTGGTTGGCCTTTGAAAGGTACCTGTAGCCAGTATTCGCAAGCTCACACATACCTTTGTGTCCACTGGGATGGGCTCCCCTCTGTTGTCTCTTGTTCTCAGGCATGGCCGGCACAGCTCCACTATTTGCTGTAACGTGTCCCTGTCCACCCTGTAGTGCTCTACTATCTCCAGGTCTTGCAGCCCCTGGTAGGTCACCCTTGGTCTGAACACTCTCCTTCTCCTATGAGGCCTACGGTAGTTGTCGGCACCCTCCTCCGCAACTCCGTCTGTCTCTGACACATACCTATGCATCATGGCCATGGCAGCACCCAGCATATACATATTAAAAGTTCCCCGTGTGTTTACACCCTATGGTGCGGCGTTTGGGAAATCGCGCTGTGTGTTGTGTGCATTCACACTTTATACTGTTGTGCTGTATACCCGGTGATGTCATTGGGTGTGTCTGTGCAGCCGTATCTGTGGATTATCTTCAGTGTTTTACCGTTGCAACTGCAATGGTATTGCCTTTAGTGTTACATTACAGTTGCCTGCATTGGCTTAGCTTTGCATCTTACATTACTGTTTCTGCACGTTGCACCTACTATTGCCTGCAGTGCATCCTGCAGGCACATGGCATATGATGCATTTTGTCTGCCGCTGCCGTTATGCTACCTCTGTACTTGGCTGTGCTATTTCGGTTCTTTGCTCTTTGCATTTCTACTACATCCCCTACTATCTTTGCATTCCTATGCCTCCCTTTCCCGTTTTGCGAGTCTGCATGCAGAGTTGTCAGCTGCCGCCATTTGCCCTTCCTGGATTGATTGGTGTTGATTGCTCATTACGGCTCCAATTACACTGCTTCCGCATTTCCTCATATTCTCCGCATTACCTTCCTATATCCGTGGTTGTTGACGGGAGGCCGTCACATGACTGGGTTGGGGAACGTAGTCATCCTCGTGCACATGCATCTGTGCGCATTATGTACTCTCAGCATCTATTTCCTCACACGCCGGTCCTGCTGCTGTGATGTGCATTGTACAGCCCATGTTTGCTGGCCTCCAATGTGCTTCCTCCTACAGTGGCACACCCTCTGCGATTGACATGTATTCCGTGTAGGCCACTCCTCGGTATACTACCGCTCGCTTGCTCCATCCTTACACGGCGCCGGTTTGGCGATTCACTATTATCTGCCTCATTTGCATGGCATTGACTGCTAATACATGGTTACGGCGCCGAACACTGCCGCCACTCCTTGACAACCCTTGCGCTGGGGTTGAGGCTTTCCATACATACTATGGTGTGTGGTGGCTGTGCAGCTGATGTGTATTATACTGCTCTTTTAGGACATTGTCATATTATTTCATTGTTTTGCACCTTCTGTGCACATATCCGGGTTCTGCTGTGGTTTCTGCGTACATAACATTTATGTCATTATTTACATTTTGTGCATGTTTTCTTTGGACATTCTCAGTGCCTTTCACCATTGGCATATTGCACCTGTATGATACCTGACGTTGACAGCCTTCCATTACTCCTTGGTCATGTTTGGGTAAATGTAAACCGTTTTTCTTGGTTTACATTGCTGTGCCCTTACGCTACGCCTGTGCCACTTCGTGGATCGATATTTGCCTTCATTTGCATGGTGCAATACCGCACACAGTGTGTTTAGCATACCTACGCCGGGGGCGGCGCAGGTCCGGCGCACGCCGGTAGTGCACGTGGGATTGGTTCATACCTAAATCGCTCGGTGGCCATATTTGGCTTTATAACGCCGACGCTATGCGGGCGCCTGGCACAAGGTTCATGAATCCCGGGGTAAGTCTTTTTTGAGATGTCACAATGGTACATAATTTTAATTTCATTTGGTTTACTTTCTGAGTATACTTTGAGCAGTTTGCATGGAATTAAGTATTTTTTGAGATGTCACAATTATCTTTTTTAATTTCATGTGATACACTTTTTTTAGTAGTTTGTGTGAAATTAAGTCTTTTTTGAGATGTTACAATGGTACATCATTTTAATTTCATTTGGTATATTTTTTGAGTAGTTTGTATGGAAGTCTTTTCTTAGAAGTTACAATTCTTTATCTTTTTTAATTTCACGTGGTATACTTTTAAATCTTTTTTTTAGATGTGACAGTTGTACGTCATTTTAATTACATTTGGTATACTTTTGAGTAGTCTGTTAAAGCTTGCACCTTATTGACATCTGTTCAGTTATTCAAGGTCAAAGAATCAACCATGTAGATACAGGAACCTGTAGACAAGGTGTAGAATTAATAAATGACTAACTCTTACAGAATGTAAAAAATAACAAGTGAGCTGCTAGGAGAAGGACTTGACTGGCAAATAATGGTTGCTAGGGACATGTTGGAGTAAATGAAGCTGTGAACTACATCATCTTAAGCTCTCAAGATGGGTCTCTGTATGAGAGTTAAAAAAAGTATATGAGAACTTTCACTTGCATCAGGATTTTATATGTTCATGTGCATGAAGGAAAGAATAATGGAAGAAAATATAGAAATGAAAAGGAAGAACAGAGAGGAAAACAGGAAAATAGAGCATGAATATCTCTAAGGTCAGAAGAAAAGTTTTCATTCTTGCCAGACACGTATGTTGTCAGATGATACCAAGTATACACTCTTGTACACCATTTAATCATGGGAACTGTCTACATTCATTAAGGAAATATTTCATACCTGTCACTATTCAAAACATTAAAGACACACGATGATCCTTCAGTTCAATGATTCATGTTATATGTGAAAAAAGACACTCTAACATGACAGCATCAGATTGTAAAAGAGCAGACATTTTCTTCTTTTTGGCAAACCAACCTTATACAAACCTTCTTGCATTAAGATAATCAACCTTTATATGTTCCATCACATCTGTCATTGTCTAAAAGGACTGCTGTAGCAAGGACACCAGCCTATCACATTCCACCTCCAAGCATCTTCCTCATATGAAAAGTTTTCTGGATGAAGTATTTACTTCCTCCAATAATAGAACCCACAGGAACTCCCAACAGCCTCAAAAGAAATGAGATCATAGCAGTTACATCTAAGCTGACTCTTCTCCATGTATGTCTTATCATCATACCAAAACCTCTTGGCACAAAAAATTTGTACAAAGTCAAAGATAATGGGGGGACAGAGCCCCAAAAATATGGACAATTTTTAAATATTGCTCTTATACACTTAGAAAGTTGCTGGAATAAAAGGTCTTGTGCTACCTTACATTTTCTGAAGGATATGAAGTCTAAAACTCAAATGCCTGTCATTATATAGTGAATTCAAACCCCACTGATTTGCCACAAAAATCCAGAAAAAACACAAATTATATGAGGAACAGACCAAAATATGAGGCAAAGATATGAGCATCTGTGCAATTCCTGACAGTTGAGAGGTATGCTTATCACTGGTACATTGTAGCTCCTCAAAACCTCTTAAAAGCACAGAGGCTACAGCTTCAATAGTTACAAAGGACGTCTGGTTCTCTGGGAGGCACAGCTCTTACTGATGCCATTTAGCTAGTTTTTTAAACACCTTTATTGAATTATAGCATTGTTGCCTTACAGCAAGAGGTTCTCCTGTTCGATTCTTGGCTGGAGTGCCTTCTGTGTGGAGTCTGCATGTCCTCCGCGCGATCGAGTGGCGTTCGAAAGACATGTGTAGAATGGGCGTGCCTTCATTGAAGGTTGGGCGTCGAGCTGGCACTTCGGCACCCGTAAAAAATCTACTGCCAATCATTAACGGATCAGAGTTGCACTGTGGCGATCCCTAACCGGGAAAAAGCCGAAAGAAGAACAAACAATTGAATTATGACTTGTGACACAGGCAAACTTACATTTATATATTTATATCAAAGAAAGTAAACCATGTTAACTTCCTCACAGTGACAAACATTATACATCACATATATTATGTTGTACAATACAGTCAATACAACATTACATAAACTGGTGAATTCCTGCCTTCCCTTAAAACTCATTCTTCCTTCAAAACATTTTATGCATGTATAGTTCCCACAATTTCCATTTCTTAACTATGTAATTTGCTCTTTTCTAGAGATCCCATTTCCAGTTCTCATCACCACTTAAAATATACTTGGTTTACAGTTTGATTTTCATTTTCCAATATTTGCTTTTCTGGCAGCCACCAGAATTAAACTTAACTATGTCTAGGCAATTCAGATCCTGTATCCCAGCTCAAAAAATCATTTGCTTTATTATATCCATTTGCTCACCAGTACTTCTGGCACAGCGCTCTGTTGGGAATTTCTAAAGTCTGTCAATTCATCACACTCCTAAAACACATGTTCCCAGTTACTTCTTTCTTCCCTATCACGCTTCTAAAATTTGCAAATACTTGGAAGCAGAAATCCTAAATCTTCTAGACTTTGTTGCATATTTGGGAGCCATATATATGCCCTCCCATTGTTTCTTTTTCACTTGCTTATTCAGTTTCTCTTTCCAATCCTTAACCTCCTCTGATTCCTATAATTATCATGCAACATTTTATATGCCCTACTAATTATCCCTTTTTAACAGCAGCTTCTGTTTTCAGTTCTACTAAAAACTCTACGAGAGTTGCTATTTTTTTTTTACTTAGGATCCCTTTATTCCTTTCTGTTGCCCTATACTCTGATATCAATCCGTGATAGGGAAAGCAGTCTCTAGCCTGTAGCCCAAATGAAGTACTGGTCTCTTCCTATTCTATTACATTTCCCTCTCTAATTATTTGCTTCCAATGCTTTGATTCCTTTGCCAGTTTTCTCCAGTAGATTTCAGCCCTGTCTTGCCTATTATTTGTACCCCTAGTTGCAGTCATTCCTATTAGCAGAAACACCTTTCTCAATGATCATGTTGCTTTAGTTCTTAGAATACTTTCTGCTGCTTTATGATTATAATATCTATATGACTGTTATTATTCTTTAGGATCAGCATCCAAATCCCTCTCTTTCTCTTTATTTTTTGAATTTCCTCCCTGCTTCATCATCAACTCTTTCTACTTTGAATCGTAGTTTTCTGCATGTGTTATGTATATGAGCCTTACCTCTATGTAGCTCGGAAATATCCATTCAAATCAGCTAATTTTAAACCACCTTGTTCTATTAGAAGGATCAGCTTGTTCCACTTGACTCTTGCCCTGTTCTCCCCCTAGATAAAATCTTTCAACTGTTTATTAGTTATTGTCCACAACTTCTCTTATGGTAGATAAAAATATGCCTGACCTGTATATAATATAAAGGGAGTTAAACAAATTCACTTGCTATCCATAGCCATAGACAAGAGCTTCCAGTATCCAAGTTTTTATATTACCTTTAATTTAGTTGTTTCCTCCATATCCTAAGCTGCCATAACAGAATCCTTTTTAAGTCTTACTCTTAAGTACTTCTTTTTATCACGTCCCCATAAATATGGGTATTGCTGAAACAATTCATGAGTGGTTACATAGTTTTTCAGCTATACCATTTGTTTTATCTTCATTAATTTTATATCCCCCAAAAAACTGAAATGGTCTCAGAATGTTCCACAACACTGAGGTGTCCTTTTCTAGTTTTATTAGATAAAAAATAACATTGTCTGCAAATAAACCTAACTTTTCTTGACTGCCATACCAATTATATCCTTGAATTAATGAGTCCCTTATTTTCTTTGCCAATGGTTATAAATATAACACAAATAAAGGGGAAAGAGAGCTCCCCTGCCTGTTGTTCTGTTCACACACACAGCTTATCAGAGAGGAACCCTCACAATTTGACTTTTGCCTTCAGTCCCTTACATATCCTCCTAAATAACCATATTGTTGTATCAGGGAATGCAAATACTTCCATTGCCCATCTCATAAAACCCCATTATTTTGTCAAATGCGTTCTCTGTATCAAGACCCACAAACAACGGGTCTATATCAGAACATTGAAGTATTAAAACTTCAAATGTTCTGATATCGAACACTATTCAGTGAATGCTAAGAATAGTGAAGCTGCAGTACGGCAAATTCTTTCCTCGGAAAAGAATTTGGTTGGCCGTTTCTGTGGCTTCGCTATTCTTAGCACTGGGGTGGAAAGTTATGGGTTGAGTTCAGTTAAGTGTGTGATTGTTTGTACGTTAGGGTTAGGGGCAGTTTAAGTGAGTTAGGGTTAGGGCGCGGGTTAGGTGAGTGTGTGATAGTGACGGACCTTAGGGTTAGGGCTTGGGTTAAGGTAAGTGGGTAGATAGTAGTGTATGTTTAGTTTAGTATAGCATTAGATGTAGGAATTTAAGTGTATATGTGTGGTTGCTGTTTGTTTGATGTGCTTGTGTTGTGTGTATGTGTTTCGGAGCAGCAAATTTTTCCATGGGAAAAAATTTGCTGTTCTGAATGTTCGATATTTTCATGTTTAGATGTTTTGGGGCCGATGAAATAGCGTTCGCTATTTTCATCTTTTGATAACGTGATATAAACGCCAAACAGTGGTATTTTCTTACATGCTTTTTCCTTCTGGATCATCATTGCTTTATTAATGTCAAATGTTTGTATCCACTCCACAAAAAGCACATTGATATATAAGAATATTTTATATTTTTACTGACAATGGCTAATATGTGCACTGATATTAGTGAGAGTAAGACATGCCAGGGTTACATAAGGCAGTTCTGATGAATGGCTAGGATGGCATGTTAAGTCCAGAGCTAGGTCCAAAGCTCACCCTAGACAGGCAGACATTTACTGAAACTGCTTAATGCACATCACTGGAGTGCCTTACAGCACGTATAAAAATATTTGCCTAACAACAAAGCATGCCACTCATTTCATATTAGTTTATAAAACAGTATGTTATGCAGAAACTTGAAGACAAATAAGAATGGGGTCTATATTATAACCGCAAAACCTCACATACACGAATACAGAAGCATCGACACATATTGAGCGAACCGCAAAATTCAAAATGTCGAATTGGCATAGTGGGCCAACCCCACCACCCACTACATACTAACTACCCAAACAAAATAAATAATCCACATACATGCACTTAACAAAACCCTACTTCTAACCCTAAACTAAAGTTTACATATATTACTATGTATGCACTTACCTTAACCTGCACCCTAACCCTAAGGTCCGTAACTATTGCACACTTACCTTAAGGAGCTATACCGGAGAAGGGCCAACTATGACGATTCAACATTTAGAATTTCACGCTTCAGGACGTTCAGTGTTTTTGCAGTTCGCTCAATATGTGTTGACATTTCCATATTCATGCAACTGTGGTTTCACTGTTGTAATAGGTAGCCATAGGAATTTAGTAAAAAATATGACATGATGAAAATTTTTATTAGTGACTCAAGCCAAAGACGCAGAGATACTACAAAAATCAGTTCTTTAAGAAAGGTCTGCAGCAAAAAGCCACTGAATATGCACAGTCCCGAGGTGGAACCTTATATGAGACAATGTGTATCAGCACCTATACACTTTTTTAAAATAAAGCACAGCAGTGTTTAGATTAACATACTATAGACATACTAAACAAGTCCAAAATAGGTTTAAATTGTCCTTTATTACATGTGCAGTAACCATAATGGTCAAAGAACTTGGGGCGAACAAAAAAAAAAAACACAAAAAAAGTAAGTTTGTTGGAAAATGGATGAGTGGGTATTAAATTGCATGGCTAGTGCACTTCTACAGTATGCAAAGTTTGGTAAAGGTGAAACTGTTAGTTTTTCAAATGCTTACCTTTCACTAATTAAAGAATGGAGAAGATCATGCCTGAGATTATCCTTTGAGGGAAAATGAAGCAGGACCTAACAAAGAAAGCTCACTAAGGACTTCCCTGCAGAAAGACAACAGCTCTCTTACATGTAGACAGTTACTATACACTGAAATGCCAATTGCACAGAGGAAAAGCTGTGTCTGCTGCTGTAGTGGATACTGCCTATATGCCATAAATTATTCAAGAACAAAGAGAGATGCACACAGTCAGCGATCCTGTGTACCAGATTATCCAGTCTCAGTGAGCTGATCATTATGAATGACTAGATAAAATGTCTCACGATGGGTTTTCTATATTGTCTGTTCTGCAGTATTACTGCTCCTGAATCTGTAAATTAGAATGAATGGACAGCAGTACTGATTAGCCAATGGAATAATTAATGTTGTTTGTACTCAGGCAATCTAGTGATATGATTTTATAGTTATATTTTCACTATATCTCTCCATCATTTAACTTACAGTGAAAAGCAGGTAGTCCTCTTCATGGTTTTTTTCTTTTTTCTTTTTGTTGATCAGCAGAGTCTGTGTTCTTTGCTGCCACTCACTGCCAGGCAGTAAACATGAGCTAGTGAAAGCGAAGCACATCCAAGTCCCAGAGCAAACTTCATAAAGGAAAATTGAATGTTTGGCAGAACTTCTATGAGACTTTTTTTCCCTTAAAGAGAAGTATTTTCTTCCGTAGTTTTAGAGTAGCAGATACTGTACTCTTCTGACCTAGTGCTTAGGTAGGTGGCTTTATGAATGCAGATTATGGATTTTGATCCATGATAACTGGAAAAAGGGAGTTGTTTTCTTTCTGGGGGGAGGATTTGTTGGCGTTGGGAGTTGGTATAATGGTTAAGGTGTTTACCTCATAAACCCAAAGTAGAGAGTTTGATTCTCACATTTGGAAGACCAATTGGTTAATCTTCAAAAGATGTCCCCCAGAGGCAGCAAGCCTGGGGGTCTATATTATAATGTCGACTCTGACTTGTTTGACAATAAAATGTCGAACTACAAAATTAGCGAACGGCCAAATCACCAATTTCTTTCTGTTGGAAAGAAATCGGTTGGCCATTCTCTTACACCTGCCCTTTCCCTGACTTTAGTGCAGTCTCGGAGTTAAAATATTTAGTTGGGGGGAGTGTGGGGGGGGGGCAAAGCCCCCCATGTTGGGGGGGGTGAGAGGTAAAGTCCACCACTTAAATATATTTGTTTATGTGTGCCATTGGTGTTTGGTTAACCAATTTCTTCCTGTTGGAAAGAAATCGGTGATTTGGCCGTTATTTTGTAGTTCAACATTTTGGTGTCGAACAAGTCAGAGTCGACATTTTCACCTATCGACAATATAATATTAGACCCTAGTAATTATGTATGAATCTATAGGTACTAAATGTTTATTTGCTATATTTGCTATATGTGGAAGGATTATATGAGGTACAGCACCACACAGCAATCATTGTTGCAGGAAACATTAAGATTAGGTCTGAAATCTCAATAACAAAGTAGTAGAGGACGCCATCTAGTCCAACAATAAAAACAAAAAAACAAAAAGACACTGACAGAGCACAGTCCTCAACTAGCCCACTAATTGAAATTATATCCCATAGCACAAACATAGATGCACACAAACACACACCTGGAAAGACAAAATAGCCCACAAACTATGGATACTCAGTCAATTTACACCACATAAACACTCTACACATATTTCTAATCTGGGTAAAAGTTCCCTGACAAAAATTAGATCAACCCCCAAATTCACACTTATCTTGAATACAGCATCAAACACCCACCTTACACAACAGCCATATTCCATACTTTTCACACTCTGTACCACGCACACACTCTCACAGCATCACTTTTGTGGACACAGCATTCTGTCAGTCAAACTCACATGCTCATAACTGCACTCACATACATGCACACTCTCACACATACTCACACACACACGTGCACACACACACACACACACACACACACACACACACACACACACACTGCATGTTTTTGATCACTCACCCACAGAATGCAATACACACACTCACAAACAAAATACTCACCAGCCTTCACACACACACTATTTGCATGCCTGAGGATGTGTGAGGTATCAGTGGCTGCAGCCACCACATTTCACAGTTCTTCTCATGTCCAACCATTGTGGATGGACCCTGGAGTACTGGACAATCCCTAACAACTATTTTGGCCTCTGTTTCTTGCAGCTGATTCCATCATTTATCTTTAATGATGGTGCTTCACTGGTGGAGTGAAGAGCTCACTTCAGCTTCTGTGTAGTTCAGGAACTGCAATTTGTCAGTGGAAAGGAGGATCTACATTATCCACATGGAGTATCAAGCAGTCTCCCTGGCTGACAACAACAGGTTGTCCTACTTTGAAGTTCTTTCTATGAAACCTGACCTTCATGATTGATGGGCTTGCCCATCCACCATTCTAACCACTGATTTGTTAGCACTGAAGTTTTTTTCCTTTGTTTGTTTTTTTTGTTTGTTTGTTGTTTGTTTTTTTGGCAGGGGGGGGGTGGCAATCAAATTATGTTTACATGCAAGATCTCAGAGCTTCAAGCCATAGTGCAGGGCATGTTATTAGGCACTCCTTAAAGCTAACTGATGTTTCCTCACAAAAGCTGATTCTGAATTGTTCCTCAACAAGCCTATTCATGTCCTTGTTTTCTCTGCTATGGAAGAACCCATTGCAGAGAGAGAGAACCCTTCACACTCGCTGCTAACCTATGCTTTACCTGAAGCTGTTGGATGCCCAAACTGCTGCTCACATTCACTTTAGGGAGAGAAGGTCTTACAGTTACCAAAACCCTTTTCTAGTGGATTAATATCCACATCATCTTTTGTTCTCAGGTTATTAACTGTCCATTGGAAAATGTTGTGCTCAATAAATTGAGTGGCTTGCCAGCTGCATCAACTTTTGCCATTAGCTTGCTAACCATTTTGGAAAATGCTGCACTCAGCAGCTAATCTGCAAGTGACATGGCTACTTCCACTACTTGTTCCAAGAATGTTTCCATAGCAGATATTTATGCACAGTCACATGGTTTTCAATATAACTTTTACCAAGCATTATTGTCTTGAAAATAACTCCAGGAGGTACCTCTGCAACAGCCATTTGCACCTTTGTTTTTGGGATATTGCCCTGTTCCTTTCACCCTAGTGGTGAGATTCAATCCAATTATAAGACCCATCAAGTGTGAGGGGGTCCATGATGTTGGATTTAGCAGATATGTTTTTATGATCTCAGGTGCCCTATGAGAGGATCCCTCTTGAGGGATTACATATATTTCTGATATCCACCTTTGTTTTGGAAATCAGTTGTTCAAGGTCCCTGTAAGTCAGGAAACTATTTACTTAAATATTACTTCTTGGCAGTATAGGTTTCATATCTTCATTGTTTCTAGAGTTCAGTAATGTGTGTTCCATCATGGCTGGGAAGTCTGTCAGGCTGGGGAACAGGCATGCATGTGTTGTCAGAGAGTGATATCACAGGGCATGCATGCGTTGTCAGAGAGTGATATCACAGGGCATGCATGTGTTGTCAGAGAGTGATATCACAGGGCATGCATGTGTTGTCAGAGAGTGATATCACAGGGCATGCATGTGTTGTCAGAGTGATATCACAGGGCATGCATGTGTTGTCAGAGAGTGATATCACAGGGCATGCATGTGTTGTCAGAGAGTGATATCACAGGGCATGCATGTGTTGTCAGAGAGTGATATCACAGGGCATGCATGTGTTGTCAGAGAGTGATATCACAGGGCATGCATGTGTTGTCAGACAGTGATATCACAGCATGAACCAGCATTGAAAACAAGCTCTTTGAGGAGTCTTCTGAGAAAAGAATTGTTCAAGTGTACTTCCTGGAGAGGATGAGTATATCAAGCAACCCATTAAAAAGGATCCTATCACAAATGTGTTATGATAAGAACATCCCTGTTACTTTCCAATTTTCCTGCTACCATAGCTAATTCCCGCAGCTGCAACAATCAGTACAGCTCCATGTTTCTTCTGCTGAATACCGATCCCTCATCTGTTCTTGACCCAGAGGTCTCAATCACCACTGGATCACCCTCGTGTTGCTCTTTAGTAATCTGGAGTTCTTGTTTTCCCTGCTACCATACCATGGCTCCATACATGTAATCATACCCAGGGCTCCCAGACCCTGTCTGACAGATCCCAGTCCAGTCAGGATAATGTAGGTATCAGAGAATGAATGAATGAATGACTCAATGAATGAATTTCAGCTGATCCAGGAGAAGGGCTTTTTACAGTATGCCTTTATTCCTATCCCACTATCCCCCAATATCAGGACAACCCCTTTATCCAGATGTTACAGAGGGAGTATCCTGTAAGTCAGGATAGTATACACTTATATATTCATTTATAATGTATTATTTGTTTCCTGTTTTACAGGTTATACATGCTGTCCTAGTTTTGTGCATGGTGTCAGATTCTCAATATAATTTCAAGGACTTGAAATGTTTCGGACTGGTGAATATTTAAGTAAAATTACTGGAAAATATGTACAAAAAACTGCTATAATCTTGAAGAATTGTCTTTTCTTCAAAGTGCCACAGTCATGTGTGTGTATGAGTAGCAAGTACAGGGGGCTTTCCTTTCCCCTTTGCAAGAAATCATTTTAATGGGTAATGACAATTATCATAGTTTACACCTCCCAATCATGAATCACACTTGATTTTTCACAATTCCAGGACTTGCATTATTGAGTCTGAAACAAATAACTGCGCTGCTTCCCCCTGCCCACCTCAGTATTGCACATTAACCCTTACCCTAAAACCCTCTCCCACCCCAACCCTAATCCTAACCCCATACAGTACCTTAAAAACACTTCCCATAACACTGCCACTATTAAGCCAAATTGGAGAGTAGTGCTATGGGGTGTTGTAAAGACCGGGAAAATAATTTGTTTTGCTTTTTCAGTGTTTCACTTGTTCAATGTTTCAGTAATTCATTTTTTTTGTATGTTTAATCTTATTTTTGTCTCTGTGTATGTCTATAAATTATGAATTGGCTTGTAAGAAAAGTCTGACTGATTTTTTTTTTTTTCAAACACGGTATAGGCCAAACCTGATAATACAGATTAAAGCAAACATTCATAAAATGCACAAAAAAGTAAGTTCCAGTAGTCAAAGATCATGTCAATAAATAAGCAGAAAACATTAATGAAATATTAGTAAAAAATAATTAAAAATTAAAGAAAAGCACTGCAGCTGGATGTGATATACAATAACTAGTAATTATATAATAATCCAACACGTTAAACATTTAAACAACTTCCAAACACAAATGAATGCAAAATAAGTCAATAAAGGGCAACTTGAAATTAGGAGTCTGAAAGTAAGACTGACATGACAGCAGTTAAAATGAGAAAGAGAGAGGGAAAAAAACATAATCTTTCTCACTTACATGAATGCAGATAGCCAGTTCACAGACTGATAACAAAACTCAGCATGAAGGCTTACCTTAGAGAAACACACCATTGAATCACAATACTGAACAATCTCTGATGGCTGAACTTTCAGAGACACTGCTGCATTTAACAGTCGAGCTTCATCCAGGTGTACTGCCAGCTTGTATTTGTCTGTTATGCTGCGTATCTGAGGGGAAACAACAAAGGAGCATACATAATGAATGATTAGTCTCAAGAAGTCTACTTGAAAAGTCAGGCTGAAAATCCATAAAGATTGATAGCACTGTGCATTTTCTACTTGTAAGCCTTACAGGGATACTGTAACTATTTGTGCAGCTCTTTGTGCCCATGTATAATGCACATCATATATATGCGTCACCACTGACTGCCGTTGTGCATGTGCAAGGATGTTTCATCATAATGTGTTTCATTACTGTGTATTGTATTGTGCAAGCCAGTGGTATGCTTTTTGGGGGTTTTCTCCTTTTTCTTCTGTGGTGCAACCACGGAGTTGGTATATATAATTATGTTGGGGGGGACCTTGCTTCCCACACTGGGGATGCAGGGGGACTTTCCCTTGCATTCAAAACAGTTTTTCTTTTTGTTTTTATATCTTTTTTGACTCACCATTTTTGAAATCATAATTTTAGTAAATGGTTTGTCCAAAAGGTATTGTCCCAGTCTCCTTCAATAAACACATCACACCAAATGACTTTTGACGACCTTTATTAAACTTCCATAAACATGGTTGTTAACCAATATTTATTAATTTCAACCAAAACATGATATAGGTGAAAAAACATCCATGTAACATTAACACAGGACAGTGTGATCCCACTCATACTGCTCAGTAAGCAGCATCCATACCTCCACTCATTTACTTATGAAGCAGAGTACCACTCACTTCAGTTACCATTTATTGAATTACACCTCCAACCAAATAAGCAGCTTATCTCCACTTGCTTATTTACTTATCAAGCAGCGCAACCACTCACTTTCCTTCCCAACTTATTGAATTGAACATCCAACACCAAAGGGGGAACAGAAGAAGGCAATCCTGCCCCTCTTCTCCACCCACCAGCCTGACCAGGCTGTTCCCCCTCTCAACCTAACCACCATTAAAAGCATAAAGACAAACATCATTCTGTGTACCCAATCTTCCCTAACCAAACTATATCCATGCCATCATCTCTCAAATCCCCATCACATAAATAAAATTATTCAGTTACCTAAACAGCTAAAAGCAAACCACAGATCCCTCTCCAATGGTAAAGTAACAACAATAAACTCATAACCTAGCATGCCCATACTCAGTTACCCAACTACCATACCAATAACCAATGGTAAAGTAACAACAATAAACTCATAACCTAGCATGCCCATACTCAGTTACCCAACTACCATACCAATAACCAATGGTAAAGTAACAACAATAAACTCATAACCTAGCATGCCCATACTCAGTTACCCAACTACCATACCAATAACCAATGGTAAAGTAACAACAATAAACTCATAACCTAGCATGCCCAGAATCAGTTACCCAACTACCATACCAATAACCAATGGTAAAGTAACAACAATAAACTCATAACCTAGCATGCCCATACTCAGTTACCAAACTACCATACCAATAACCAATGGTAAAGTAACAACAATAAACTCATAACCTAGCATGCCCATACTCAGTTACCCAACTACCATACCAATAACCAATGGTAAAGTAACAACAATAAACTCATAACCTAGCATGCCCATACTCAGTTACCCAACTACCATACCAATAACCAATGGTAAAGTAACAACAATAAACTCATAACCTAGCATGCCCATACTCAGTTACCCAACTACCATACCAATAACCAATGGTAAAGTAACAACAATAAACTCATAACCTAGCATGCCCATACTCAGTTACCCAACTACCATACCAATAACCAATGGTAAAGTAACAACAATAAACTCATAACCTAGCATGCCCATACTCAGTTACCCAACTACCATACCAATAACCAATGGTAAAGTAACAACAATAAACTCATGACCTAGCATGCCCATACTCAGTTACCCAACTACCATACCAATAACCAATGGTAAAGTAACAACAATAAACTCATGACCTAGCATGCCCATACTCAGTTATCCAACTACCATACCAATAACCAATGGTAAAGTAACAACAATAAACTCATAACCTAGCATGCCCATACTCAGTTACCCAACTACCATACCAATAACCAATGGTAAAGTAACAACAATAAACTCATAACCTAGCATGCCCATACTCAGTTACCCAACTACCATACCAATAACCAATGGTAAAGTAACAACAATAAACTCATAACCTAGCATGCCCATACTCAGTTACCAAACTACCATACCAATAACCAATGGTAAAGTAACAACAATAAACTCATGACCTAGCATGCCCATACTCAGTTACCCAACTACCATACCAATAACCAATGGTAAAGTAACAACAATAAACTCATAACCTAGCATGCCCATACTCAGTTACCCAACTACCATACCAATAACCAATGGTAAAGTAACAACAATAAACTCATAACCTAGCATGCCAATACTCAGTTACCCAACTACCATACCAATAACCAATGGCAAAGTAACAACAATAAACTCATAACCTAGCATGCCCATACTCAGTTACCCAACTACCATACCAATAACCAATGGTAAAGTAACAACAATAAACTCATAACCTAGCATGCCCATACTCAGTTACCCAACTACCATACCAATAACCAATGGTAAAGTAACAACAATAAACTCATAACCTAGCATGCCCATACTCAGTTACCCAACTACCATACCAATAACTTCATAATGACTCTCGGGTCACCACCAGGCCATTAGACAACCAAACACTGAGCCCACTGCCACTTGAAACCATGCAGAGGCAATTGCATACCCTCACGTCAGATTGCACCCCCATTTTACTGCTCAATGAATATAATAACCTCTTGAAATCTCTTTTCAAATTCCATTTAATAGCAATCTTGCCATCACCAAGTACCCATTATAAACAATAAGACACTGAAACCACCATGACGACCTTTAGCAGTACGACCCCAAATGCACCAACAAACAGTAAAACCATGCCAGGCAAAACTAACCTAACACAATGTACCGCCAAAACTTGAAAATGCCCAATGCCACCAACCAGGTCAGACAAGGTCAGTGACATGCCATCACCATCCAAAATGTAGTAAATTAACCTAACCCTGTCTCCCCTGATACTGCCATAACTCAAAGCTTAATCCTCCTACAAAAAAAAAAAAAAAAAAACTAGCTCACAAACCTGAGCCAACTTACTCAGTGCAACCCACTAATTCCCTACCCCTGATGGCTGCAACACAGTTTGACCAAGATAACACTCCCTTACCATAAACTTTACTTATAAACCAGCCCCAGGATCCTGCCACAATCATGTAATCCTTCTAACCACCACCTGACATGCCTTGGCTCACCTAAAACCTCCTTCAGCAGTAAACCATTACTTGGTATGCTTCCAAGTTAATCCGCTTACCTGAACCATTCCAAGGAAGACCCCAGCTACCAATAATACCATGTGAAATTTAATCTTGATGCTCCCCACACAAGATCAAATAATACAAGACATTACCATGTGGCTGCAGGGAAGGAAAATACAACAAACAACCAACAACTCCATATTCAGCTGCACTACTGGAAGACCGTGACCTCCTTTCATACTGCTCTATCAGCCGACAAATTCCTCAGCATCCTCTCTCGCCTGTCGAGTCCACGTTCCTTCAGCCCATCAAGTAATGCCCACTCTGCCCGTCCCCAACTGTGACCTCAGTGTGATCTGTAAAATAAAAGACTGTAAATATTCCACACACACACTTAAACCAGCTTCTTAATAACATTATGCACTACCAAGGGCATATCTCTTTTATGACTTAAAATGCACTCACTACCAAATGCAAAACCCCAATGAAACTTAAAATGTCTTAACAAAGTTCCCCATAAAGTTTCTTCTCACCTCCCATATTAATGATACAACTGATACCCATGTGGAATAAAACAAAATCATGGTTTTCAAAGGCCTATTCTATAAATGAAATTATCACTCTTTAATCATCCTATGAGTTCTCAACAAAATTGTTAACCAATAATTAGTGCAAAGAAAATTAAAACCACCCGTAGTTGTGCTAATACACCCCGATTACAAAACCTGAGATTCAAATTCCCCCCAATGGCTCCACCTATGTCCCTTTTGGACAAGGGCAATATCCACCCATGTCCCTCTTAGATAAGGGCAACATGTGCTGCATTCTGGATTGAGGAATCTTATGTGCCTGAACCTGGCTAGTTTATTAAAAACCTTACAGCCATTAGCCTAGTAACCACTCCCAATCCTGAAATTGGTGCCACTCCTCCCCATCAGTAAGAACCCCCAAACTTCCCCTAAACAAAATCAGACCCTGCTATAACTTTGTGTAATTTTAAAATTGCATAATAACCATAACTGAAACATTGATAGATAACCCATGTTGCTTTGAATTTGCTGAGGGGTTCTGCCTGACCCCACAACCTATAAATTACCTATGCCGCCAATGACAGATCTTAAAAGATGACATGTAGATGGTGACTGTCCCTTTCCCTTAACCCAGTCATCCAAACCACCCACCTACAGTATCACAATCCACCCCTGCATGTAGGCAACTGCTCCATTGGACAGTTTACCACCTGATGCTTTCTAGCAAGTATCCATCATCTACACTTTCCCCACAAGTATCAGTGGTCATCCTGACCCTAAATGGCAACAGTAACAATAAAGGAAATTAACAATCTCATACTCCCGCCCATACAGCTTCTTACAAAGCCTGCAGCGGCCTCCACATTAAAGAGGGAAAGCTTTAATGGACGTTACCCCTATAACCTTAACCAACTTGCAAGATGTTTCAAATGAGGATTCACCTAATAGAGGAGTGGAGCTGCAACCATCCTCACCATGTCCTTGTTCTCAGAATGACCACAAAACAATTCCTCTCCTATGGGAACCATTTAAGCACTCACTTTACCTACTAAGAGCCATACTCTGCACTATGTGCCTAAGACACATATACTGCAAACCTCCCAAGAAAACAAAGTACTGCAAAATATACAACCCACCTGGACTATAACCGTGCAGCTGAACAACTCCAAAAATGTTCTAACTCTTTAAATCATAAGCTAAATTCCATCCATTCTGACAACTCTGGGCAGTAGCAATGTCAGTTCACTACAAGTGGGAAAGAGCACCTGACCCACACATATCAAATTTTTTGGCACGAGCAATAAAGCCCTCCAACCTTGCCAATATACCAAAACCTTGTTCCCATGGTAAGTGTCCATGCTGTCTGTAAAACTAGAACTTGCCCGGTAATCTGTTCCATGCATCTGCTATTCTGTCGGGAAGCCAATTAGTACACTTCTGATACCTATAGAATCTTCTACGTAAGTTGCCTGATAACTAATCACCACCCAAGCAAAACATCCAAGCAAAGGTAACCATCTCCTCGTTCAAAGGCCAGGGATGTCTTTTTTTTTTAAATATATGTTGAACATCTGCCACCACCCCCAAATCTCTAGCCCTATTGAGATGCCAATAATTCACCCACCAACTACAACATCAGGAAAATGTACCCACACATGAGGCAAATACTGGCGGCCTTCATGAACCTTTGAACCGGTACTGCTTCAGTATGATTTTTCTTCTTTTTTTTTTTATAATTGTTTTAAAGTCTGTAGTACATGTGTGCCTTATGCCCTAACTTCAATGCTACATGCTTCAACACCCTTTGAATTCTGGATAAAGTCTAAGGTAATGCTGAGACAAAGGCCCAAAACAGCAACAGGCAAAATCTAGCCATTCTGCAAAAATCTGTACAGTTGATAGGTATGTAATCTCTTCCCCACCCCCTTCCCGTGACAGTTAGTCACGCTTGCATTTAAGTAACAGAAATAGTTAGTAACTTAAGCAAATGAGGGACAACATCAAATAGTTAAACCGAATAAAATACTCAGCAATTGGCCTCCATCATTAATCTGATAAAACAAATAATTAGTGCCATTCTACTAAACATAGCTCAGACCCACCTTAGTAGGATAACAGTTATGCAGCACCGACAAGAACTGCACCCACGCCAAATCACACATGGCAGTTTGAGGAGAGGTACAGTAAAATCCCTGTGGTAGCATTAGATACTACAGAACCCTGTCACCACTTAACAAACATATAAAGGAACAATATGCAAAATCAGGCCCTTCTAGGAAATCTGAACCTTCCCCCAACTAAGCTATTACAATTATTCTTTTTTTCCCCCTCTAAATAACCTCTTAACTCTTTTTTTATAAATGCTTAAAGACCCAAGAGTAAATTGTCACAATCGAGAAGTCTTTGTTCATACTTTCCAGCAGCTATTTACAATGTACGTATTATTATTGGGTGTGACACAACAGCTTCCAGAATGAAAAGTTCAAAGAATTGTAGTTGTGTTTACTTTAAATGCTATTCTGATACACTCAAGCAGTACTTGCACGATTGTCTCAACATGCCAGGGTTTGCTTTTTTTTTTAATACTCTTAATCCATGTCTGTACTTCAACAAACCGTAAAATTAACATACTTTTGTTTTTTAAATGTATTGGAATAGGAAGATATTTCCTCCGATCATTCCAGTGATGTCAGAAAACCCCAAGTTCATGAATGGAAAAGGCCAAATTACTAACCCAGCGAGTTCAACAACCCTCTCTCCCGAGACTGATACAAAATCGCCCTCAATAAAGTTGGGACTGAGGAATTCCTTCAAAGTCTGATAGTACCCCATCAAAGTCTCTGCTGCAGCACTATGCACGCACATGCACACCAGTGGGGAACAAGACCAAAGATAGGGCAGGTGTAAATATTGCTGTTATAAACATAAAAAGATGCTAGAATACCAAATCTGTCTCACCATGCAGTTCCTTGATGACTATACCATCTGACCAAGTGAATGTTATTATTGAGTGCCTTCGACCCTCTGACCACTCTCATGATTTGCCAAAATATCGCAAATTTGATGAGGAACACCCACTAATCTGAGGCAATATGTATGGATAAATCACCTACCTTCCCCTGGCCATCCCTACCACATTGCCCATTCGTGGATGTCCTCTGCTTGCAGGGCGCCTTGGCCCGCGAAAACCTTACATCTAGTCAGAAAGTCAATTTACACAAACCACCCTGCTCTCTCTCTCTTCCACACACCCTCTGTCCTGCACTGACCACAAACCATAATGTAACCCCACAAGAAATAACAGCTATAGCCTTGGTGCTAATTTGTAATTTTTTTTTTTTTTTTACCGGTTCCGTAACTCCCCAGAGCAACAAAGCCAGTGGAACTTCCTTGATGTAAGAAAGAGGCCATGACAAATATAAAACCCAGGATCTGGCTGGATGTACACCACAAACACTCACAAACACCATCCATACTGCACGGAATGCCTCTAGCAAACCTGGAAATCATCCCAGCAACAATAAATGTTCAGTCACTCAACACGTTTACTGAGGCGAAGCGAGTGTATATCTGATAGCAAAACCCCTCACTATACCAAATTCGCAGCCAACGAGTAAGGCCCAAGCAAAACACACAAATCCCAATGATTTCGCCTTTCAGAGGTACTTAGTGTTTTATGCTAACTGCTCCCACTCCTCTAAGACATACACGGGATTCCCAACCCCACAGAAAGAACAGAAAAGGAATGACAATGAGAGAAAAAAAACCTAACAACTGAAAAAAAGGAATTCAGACTGAAACAGGGGGCCTAATAACATGCTAACCATTAGCTAAAGTATGGAATAAAGATAGACAAAATAACTCCCTACCACCACGTTTCACCAGAACAGGCCAACTCCAAGCTAAAAGCTGTCAGTGTACCTGGAAAGCCCATAAAAATACCCAGTTTTCTACCCGAATCCCAAACTCCTGCCCCCCAAGAACAATAGGAAAACCTTAACTCAAAGCCACCACCAAAAATTTTTAACCCAAGGCCTACCTGTTCCCAACTATCTACAGGTCATCATGGACGTATTTTCCTTGCAGTAGCAAGTTCACACCACAAATATGACTCCTACTCCAGTTACACTTGCCTTAAAAGCCTTTGAGCACCTCCCTACCCTTACCTCATTTCCTCCTAATCATCTTCCTTCTCATTTAACCCTATCCTTCCCCTATCCTCTTAATTCCTGCTACTCTATTTATTTAACCCCACTTGAAGATGTCCCAGGACAAATTGGTTTGTTCCAAACGTCATTTGTCAACTTTTTTAGGCAAACCCTAATCCACAACACCTGATGTCACAGTGATGATTTTGATCAAACTCTGATCCATCTGCATTTATTTTAATTAAAATATTGTTTTCTAAAAATAGTTTGAGATAATTCTTGCAAACCTAAGTTTGATCACTGTTGCTTCTCCTATACAGACTTTGCAATTAAAAAGGTTGCTTTAGCAAAAGCTCCCATATCATCTCTTATAAGCACTGAGCTGTACCTAGTGAATTTTCCTATTTAGCAAAGATTAAAACCAGGCAATAATTAAAAAAAAATATATATATATATATATATATATATATATATATATATATATATATATATGTAAAACTGAAACACTGGGTCATCCAGGGTCTTGGAGCTAGAAAAGGTACAGTTGTTTGCTACTACCCATAATAATCTTCCTAAAATGTTGTCTATGGTTTCTTGGTATTGATTACTTTTATGCTTCCAATAAATGTCTAATATGTACATAAAACACTCAGAAGTGGACACTTACTGGGGGGTTCAGGGGGACTTGCCTCCCTGAAAAAACACTGTAAAAAAGTGTTTTTTGGCAAGATGCTTTTGCAGAATGCAGTTTGAGGATTCTGACGCTAGGTGCATTCGCTATCGTCCACTCATAGTGGAAGCAACTTTAAGAGAGCACCTTAAAATGATAGACTGACTGTTGGATGTAGGGTGATAGACTGACTGTTGGATGTTGGCTGTCAAAGGACACAGTAGGTAAACATACAAGTGACACCCCACAGCAGAATATTAAAAAAAAATTGCACTTACTCATGGGAAACCTTTGTACATTAGTAGTCAACCTAAATAGCTATCGAGCTATCTATTTTTTTAAATTCACCTTTGAAGATCATACTCTATCAGTGGGAATAAACTTATCAAGAGAATTAATGATGTGTTTGTTGATGACACATGTAATGATTAAGATTATGTAACTTTCTTCAGTGAAATTTGTTTGGCATCAGATTGGTCAGGTCTATACAGAGTGCGTGTTACACTGAGAAGGTGTTATACTTGCATGAGAAGTACACTGAATGTAACATCATTTGGTCAAATGCCATTGCTATGTTTCTTGTTGGAATTGGTGATATTAGAAAATAGTAGCTGGAATCTGGATTGGAATTAAGCTTGAGGTTTTGATTTTAGTTAATATTAGAAATAATCTTAAGAGATAAAGGGCCTTATTCCATAAAGCTCATGGAATCTAGTACATTTTGTCGACATCAGCACAAAATTTGTGGACAATACTCTAATATGTAAATGTACCACAAGAAACTCAGAATAGCTCAGTACACTACGGAGCAGTGCAGTAGCAATGGTGCTCTAAACAAATCCACAAGTAATCTGTAAGTAATGAGAAATGGATGTCAAAGCGCGTTGTACATTAACAAAGCTACATAAAGATGATCACAGCTCAAGCATCCTGATATTTATACAGATATATATAAAACAAAATCTGGCCAGTAAGGTTAAGGGCAAGCTCTAGCTATCCTAAGAGGCCTAGTCAGATATAAATTCACACAGACTGCAGAGAGGAAAATCCTGAGCTTATCTAAACATTCCTATCTTAGTTTGTGATTTCCTGTGGAGTTGACTGGTAAGAGAAGTTTTATTTGAATTTATATTTTATTTTTATGACTGTTTTTCACTGTTTGAAGGAAGGAAAGAATAGCTTGCAGACAAGAAGATTTACTTTGATTTGTATTTTGTTGTTTTACCTTTAATTTTCATTGCTGGTTGTTAGAAAGGGATAGGTTTTAGGCAGGCAAGCTCTAACCATCCCAATGGGCCTAGCCAGCTATAAATTCACACAGACTGCAGAAAGGACAATCCAGAGCTTATCTAAAGAATCCTACCTTGGTTTGTGATTTATTGATCTTTACTGTTAAAAAGAAGCATGACTGTGAGTGATGATGAGCAGAAGTTACTGCATGCATTCGCACATGACATAAAGGAATTACAGCTTTTGTCTGACTTTCAGAACTTAACAGTCAGAACAACTTTACTATGCTTACTTTAGTGTTTAGTCGTTCGTTGCTTGTGTGATTTTTTTGTCATAGAAGTTGATTTAAATTCTTGTTGAAATCTGTGGTTACTGTTTTTGATTATTCTTTTCTTTTTCAATATTTTATTAATTTGAAGCTGAATATGGATTCCTTAAATGAGTATGCAATTAATTATTTGCTAAAGCACAGATATCTTGTACAGTATAAAATGCTATTTAAAGGTAACTCCTGATAACACTAGTGATCTGTGTTCTTTATGTAAAAAGTTGGATGATCTGCTTACCATTGTTAGTAGTAAATCTAGACTTACTGATGATGACTGCACTTGTGCACTTGGCAAGGCTTGGAAAACTGTTGTTACATATATTAATGACTGGACTGGTGAGATAAATAATGTTAGGCAAAGAGCAAATAGAGCATATTTTGTGTCTATTGTCTATAAAGATCATTCAGCCCCTATGAAACAAGATGGTGCCCCTGACAACTTTGGAATTCTGCATGCAATTATTCAGCAATCTGAGGATGTGGAGTGTTTAGAAGGAAACACAACAAATAACAAGGAAGAAAAAGAAACTGATTAATGTCTGTAAAGTAAAGAGAATATGTACTAAAAAAGACACTGCCTTGTCAAGTAACACACAGATTACAGGGAAAGATAACATTTTTCTATCAGAAAACCTTCAGTCTACAGAAAAAGGCATCATTTTTCCAAAAGAGAAGGCATAAAAAATGAGGCAAGGGGCAGGTGAAAAGGAAGAAATAAAAACTGAACGTGGAAGGATTGAAGAGCATTACTGCAAGAAAAAAGAAGAAAAAAGACAGATGATGACTACATGGCTCAAGCTGCGGATGTAAAAAGCCATGTGTAAGAGAAATGTCTGCTTTCAAATTTAATATGCAATGAAAACAGTGGGATTAATAAGACTAATGGTGATGAAGATCATTCCTTTGTAACAATTGATAGAGCAGATATTACTGTATCAGAAGCTGAACATTCTTCAGATCTGGTCAGAAAAGATATTCTTATTAATGAAGATTCAATTATTAGAGGAAATGATGTTTACATTTGCAGAGAAGATAATTAGCATTGAATAGTGTTATGCTTGCCAGGAGCAAAAATAGAAGATGTGACAAAAGCCTTGGAACACCTTAATGTAAGGAAGTACGGATCTGTTTTTATTCATGTCGGTACAAATGATCTCATATACAAGGACTCTCTGACCATTAGTAAGGAACCTACAGCCCTCTTAGACAGTATAGCTTGTACTGGTGTTAGGACATATTTTTCACAAATCACATATAGAAAGGATAATTGGATCACTGTGAATGAAACAATGTTTTAGGTAAATACCTACATAGAAAAAATGTCTTGTTCTAAAAAATGGAAATGTGTAGAGCATCCAAGCCTAGTTTTGGGCACACGTGTTCAGACAAGATGGTGTGCATTTGTCAAGATCAGGGAAGAGAATTTTTGCAGCAGATATTTTATAATATTTGACAAACACTAGACAGTTTTTTTGCCAGGTCAAAAATGTAACAGTTCACAGACAGCAACATTTGATGCATCTCTGATGGTTGTTAATGCTAGGAGAATTAATAATAAAGTTATTTTATTGGAGATGTGCTAGGTTTCCACAAGACTGATGTCATTATTTGTGAAATATGGTTAAGAAAAATGACTGGAAACCGGTTCTGTCTGGGTATTTTTACTGTAACAGATGTTTTAACAACAAATCAGATGGAGTATTATGATAGAGATTGCTGCGGTAGCATTGTCGCCTCACAGTAAGACTCTGTCCGGTTCGATTCTCAGCTAGAGCGTCTTCTGCGTGGAGACGTGTGAATGGGCGTACCTTCGTTGAAGGTTATGCATCAGGGCTGGTAACTCAGCATGTAAAAATCAGCTACCAATCATCAGCGGACCGGGGTTCCGCTGTGGCGACCCCTAACCGGGAAAAGCCGAAAGACACGAACGAACGATTATGATAGAGATTAAGCATAGTCATGAGACCTGTGATTATTACATGTTCCTTGATAACACCAATACTATAGACTGTGCAACTGTGACAATGCAGACAACCCTGGAACATTTAACAATTGTTGGTGTATAGACCACCAAAGGTCAAGTGCAGATATCCTAGACGAATTCATACATTTCTTGCATGAAACACATGAGGGAAGAATAATATTAGCTAGGGACATAAATTTACCAGAAACAGACTAGAATAATATTGATTCAACAACATTACTAAGAAACTTATTCACAACATATATTCAGGAACAGCAATTACTTCAGATTATAAAAACCTACCAGGGAATGGAACATACTAGACATTGTGTTCCTGAAGAAATTACTGTTACTTCAACTCAAGTTTTACAACCGTTTATGTGCCATGATCATGGGGTTATAAAGGCTAATTTGTTGCTAGATAACTCTGCCAAAATGAACTCTAAACCAATGCACAGAAGGTTAATTATATATTACATGGAAGCAAAACACTCATGTAAAACTATGTAAAACTAACTGGAGTGAGGTGTTCAGTGGAAAAACTGCAGATGGAATGTGGAAAGCTTTGAAAGACAAATTGTTTCAGTGCAAAAAATAAAAAAAAATGCTCAACATCAGGATCAAGGCACACAACATCTGGGGTATATATTTCCATATGAACAAGATAACCTGATTAAGGTGAGAGACAAACAATATAAGAAATGGAAGAGAGGTCAAACTACAACTTTGGAAACTGAAATAAACAAACTAGACAAACAAATGAAGTTTAGTGTAAGACAAGATCAAAAAAATTTGAAGAAAATTTATATAAAGATATTGAGCATAATAAGAAACTTTTTTTATAGATACATAAAATGTGGAAGGAGAAAAGGCAAACAAATTGATAAACTGTGTACAGATTCTAAAATTTATTCTCAGACATAACAGATTATAGATATATTTACAAAATCTTATGCAAAACAGTTTGACTTCACAAAGGGGATGATAAGTTGCCCTAATGACATCCAGGTATCCTCAGATACTAGAATGAAATTAGATTACATTGAAAAATGACTGTGCAAACTGGATCCAAGCAAAGCACAGGGAGGAGATGGAATTAGCAATAATGACCTGAGAACACTTCAACAAGAACTTACAGTACCATTATATCTATTATTCCTAAATACATAAAACAATTAGTCATATTTAAAATAACTATGTTATATGATATAAACATTTCGGGAAAACTAAGAAACTTATACACATTTTTGTTTTCAGTGGCTTGCAAACATGTTTGGCAGCGCGGTGGTGCAACGGTTAACATTGTTGCCTAACAGCAAGAGGTTCTCTGGTTCGATTCTTGGCTGGAGTGCCTTCTGTGTGGAGTTTACATGTTCTCCCTCCATTTGCGTGGATTAACTCTGGGTACTTCAATTTCCTCCCACATTCTAAAGACATGCATCTGGAGCATTTCTCCCTGGGCTTCTGCTGAAAACAGACTCTGTGGAGCCCAGTCGGACTTTTCCGGTCAACAAATGTAAAATAAAGTTATTATATCATTTTTGCCTTTGATCTTTACCATACTGCCATTTCGATTATGTCTAATTCTGAATCTCTTAAAATCAGTTCTGCCTAACTCAAACTTTCATGTATGTGTACTCAGAAGTTGTCCATTTTATTTTATGGCTGCGTAACTGTGCTTCTAGAGCAAATGTAATTAAAATAACAAAGTTCCTTATACAATCAGTAAAAGAGTGGAAGAAAGGAAAGTGTGAATGATCTTAGCAGGAATGATTTGTAAGATTCAAGTGCACTACAAACCTCACCCCTGAAACTGCAAGTGAGGAAAAGTTAGCTTAATCCATTTTTGCTCACTCACATACACCCATACCACAACGAAAATTGTTATTGCTTTACCACCCTCAAACTTGTCCTGTAATTAGGTGAAAGAATAACCTTGAGCCCATCCATACCACATAAGGGGAATTCACTACTAATACTGAGTTATTACTCCAGCCGTTAGCACCCTCCATACTAAGTGAGGGGGATTCACTACTGATACTGAGTTATTACTCTAACCAAGAACTCCCTCCATACGAGGGGGATTCACTACTGATACTGATTTATTACTCCAACCATTAGCCCCCTCCATACGTGAGGGGGATTCACTACTGATATTGAGTTATTACTCCAACCATGAACACCCTCCATACGTCATGAGGGGAGTTCACTACTGATATTGAGTTATTACTCCAACAATGAACACCCTCCATACGTCATGAGGGGAGTTCACTACTGATATTCAACTATCACTGTCAGTACATTACCATCCATAGTGTTGTCACTGTCTGCTGCATCAGAGCTGCTCATATAGGAGTCCTTTTGGGTAGACATTGGGGAGTATGTCTCCTCCTGAAATCTTCACTTTGGCTACTTTTGCCTCTGTTTGGCTTACACACCTGGTGGTGGGCAAGTCACCTACTAATATAAACCACAACATCATATACCAAAATAGGACAGCATACTCAGCCCTTGTACTCACCAGTTCTTTTCTGTAGATTGTACAGTCTGGAATTCAGTCATAATGTTTGCCATGGAAAAATTTGATACTTAAATACAAGCCTAAAAATGTTCCTCTGACCAACAACACAGGAACAAAGACCCGCATTGGCATTGGCTCCACTGTCTAAGGGAAGGGCATGAAGTAAGGCGTTCATGTGAGTGTCAGAATTCCTAACCAATCAGCTAAAGAAGCACAAGGAAGAAACTCCTAGAGTGTCACATGATGCGGGGAAGCTGAGATCACCCAGGACATGATTAACATGCGGATGCCTTGTGTTATCTCAAGCTGGTGACAAAGCACTCTGAAAAGATGAAGGATATGGAATACAACCGTTAGTCACATCATCATGGAAGTAAAGCGGTCTTGAATCAGCCTCTTGGGCTTCACATGTCACCAACACCCCCCTGACTAGAGAGAGGTTGTGGTTGCATCAGTTTTCCACTACTATGCATGAAAGTGACATTCATGAGCTATAGCCACACCAACCACCATGGGGTGTAGTCTCGGGGATTCGCATTATATAGCACAGGTATACAGGTATAAGAGATAGAGGTAACAAGGGACCAACCTATAGCTACAAAGCAGTCCTTTAACTTCCCACACAGGTTCTTAGTGTCATAAATGAAATCAAGGACTTTTCACCTTAGGTATCCTTCTGGGTTCAGCAGGGCTTAGTGATCCAGGGGCCTCAGGGTCCATAAACTCAGGCCCCTTAACATCAGGCAGTATTTTGATGTGTGCTAGAACCTGTTCTTATGTGTGTGGAGATGTGTCTTAAGGAGGATTTTCTGATGCCTGCCCCATAAAACCTTTCACTCCTCTCTGAATGCTACCTTTAACAGGTGTGTCCTTTAGTGGTTGTGTCTATTATCTGATCCCTACCAGTCAAATTCTTCACATATCAGTAGAACATAAATCAGTCAAATATGAGCCCTGGCTTATGGGAGGGTCTTTGGAAGGGGACTCAGAGGATCAAGAAATTTTTATCCCCCCAAAAAATAAGAACAACAATAAGTCCCCTTCTTGTAGCTGTGACTCCCCATGACTTGTCATTTGAAGATCTTGAAGTAGTACAAGGAAAGGCCTATGGAAAATGTATCCTCCCCATATTATTGTCTGAGTATCTGGGGGAAAGAGGATAAGCCTTGAGTCATCTCAGCTATGGACCATGTGCTTATATGTGCTATCTAAACAGGCAGGAATCATCCACACTGCATCCCCTCTGATCCAAGAAGGCAGATTCTCCCTACAAGCTCCCAGCTGATTGGAATGTGATTCTTTATAAGTATCCTAAAGCCTATTCTAGTATTATCTCTGCAGTTCAGAACAGGTCCCAGAAGCCACAATAGCTTTCCACATTGCTGTCTGATAAGGAATCTAAGGCTTTGGTGGGGTGGCCAAAAAGTTGTTTTCCTATGCAGTGTTGGTGCTCTGTCTTTCAACAGTCTGTCTTACCTGCCAATGTTTCTATTCTCTATACTGTACCAGACATTGTGAAAACTTTAGAACCTTCATGACTCTAATGTCAAGAAATAGCAATTTAAGACCTTTATAAGAGCATCTATAATTGCCATCCATGTAGCCTCCTGTAGTTTTCACTGTACTAATGAAACGCTGAAGTAGCAGGCACAGATTTAGACTAACACAAGACAGCATGGATAAGGCTCTCATCATTTAAAGTGAGCTGACATAAGCCATACCGAATGCCCCTTTCTGGGGAGAACCTCTTTAGACAGGTCTCCAAGGATGTGGATGAAGATTCCCCAGAGAAGGAAATAAGTCCTTAATGTGAAGGACCTATACAACTCAGCCTAAGCCCTCACACTGCACCCAGGCCAGGCCAGCACCAAGTAAGAAGAAGCCCCCTTACATATTAGGTGGATTCACCAAGCATCAGAAAATACTACTGCTGCAACCCAGCAGTCATAGTCATAACTACTGTCCAGGGCCATCCATGTGAGCCAGCTATCTGAACTCTTCCTGGCTTAGAGGGTCATCTCCACTGACCAATGTGTTCAAGATTAGTCAGAGATAGCTAGGTCACATACCTGTTAGCTTTTCCTTCAGGAGTGGGTTTTCTCAGTGTCTAGACCATCTCCATACAGATCTTGTGATAGGCCCAGACTCTACTTATTAGTGTTGCTTCTTTTTCAGAATAAAGTCAGGGAGTTTACTGCCACCTCGTCTTAGCTCCCAAGAAGACAATAAAGTTTGTCCCATTCTGGATCACAGCAGCTTCAAAGAGCTCATCTGGTGTATGAGGTTCTGTTCAGCAGAGTGTCACTGAACATAAGGATGCCTTCTGACACCTCATTGTCTGGGTTCAAGACATGATGATTCCTTTGTGTTATTTGGTGTGGGAATCACTTTCAGTACTAGGTTCTGTCATCTGGTCTGTCTGTTCCATTCAGCATGTTCAGCAAAATGCTAGGTTTTATTCCAGACTAATTCTAGTACCAAAACAGGAGAAGACATCAACACCACTTTTAGGTCAATCAAACTTGAGTAGGTTCAGTAAGGTCATAAGTACAAAAATATTCAGGATGGTAGCTCTGAAAATTGTACTTCCTTGTATATATCAACATTCTTATATTGCAGCTCTGTTAGTACTGGCAGAAAATTTTCAGAGTTGCTTACCATCATACACAAATCTCTGAGTATGGTTTTCCTTGAAAACAAAGTTTCCCTAAAGTCAGCTTTGATGGACTAGAGGAATAAATCCTTGACTACAGCCAGGTTACCTCTGTTCACTTAACTACATGGTGTATGACGGAGCAGGCAGGAGAGGATGGGCATGCCCATCATGGAAGTGAGTTTTCCTTGAAAACTTCCCTTATTAATATACTTAAATCCCTCTCATTTGATAACCTGGCTTTAAAATGGTTTACCTCCTATCTTAACAACAGACATCAAGCCGTCCTTTGGGACAACCATATCTCTTCTCTATTACCTGTTTCAATTGGAGTTCCACAGGGCTCTATCCTAGGTCCACTTCTCTTCTCCCTATACATAAACGATCTCAACACAGTCATCCCTCAAGCTACCTGCATCCAATATGCTGACGACTCAACAATCATTTGCTCAGCATCCACCCCCACAGAACTACTGTCTCTAACTCAAACTACCTTTAACACTGTAGAAACTTGGTTTACTAGACGATACCTCCTCCTTAATGCTAAAAAAACAAAACTGCTCCTTTTCACTCCTACCACTCGAGCCTCCCATTAAACTTCAACATTTTGTCTAATGACACTACTGTTATTTCTCCTGACACAACAACTAAACTGCTAGGAATTACCATCGACAACAATCTGACTTTTGATCAACACATCAATAACACCATCAAAACTGTTAATAAAAAAAATAGGATCATTATACCGTATCAAACCTTTTCTCACACCTTCTACCAGAGCTACTATTGCCCACTCCCATCTTATATCTACTCTCTTCTATGCCTCACCAATCTTCACTAACCTTAAGAAGGCCAACCTAAATAAACTAGCAACTTGTTACAATAGCATTGCCCGATTTGCCACCAGCAACCCTTTCAAAACACACCACTGTCACAACCTAAAACTCCTAGGCTGGCTTGAGCTACAAAACTGTCTTTTGATCTCACAACTTACCATTGCTCACAAGATACTCTATCAACCTTATAACACCCCCATACTTTCTCAACTCTTAATCCCTTACAATAATCTTACCTCCCTTCGATCTTCTTCCAAACTCATGACTAAATCAGTAAAGTCCCATAACCTAGCTGGTGACTCTCTTTTCACTAATACTATAGGAAGGATATGGAATCAGCTACCCACTGATATCACTCTAACCTCCTCCTTACCTCTGTTCAAACAAAAAATCAAACTGTATTTCCAAAATCACTGGCTCTGTTCCTGTTGGACTCCTGACTAATTTCTTCTTTCCCCTCCACCACTAGAACTCTACACTTTACTTAGTAAATATACTTATTCCTACTTCTTATTGCCCTGTTACTATCCTCTCATGCTCTAACCTACTCCTCCTTTCTCTCTCCCCTGTCCTCTTATACACATTCTTACCCTTCTCCTCTCCAGACTATTTCTTCTTTCCCTCTTCCTCCTTTTTATTCCCTTCTTATCTCCTGTTTTACTTCTCTTCTTCTTATTTCTTTTGAAACCTTCTTGCTAATCCTAAATTTTCATAATGCTTTATACTGAACAACAATTTTTGTAATGCTTTTTACTGAACAACAATTTTTTTTTTTTATACTATGTTCCTTAGATACTTCATGTATATTTATTTTTTGTTTAATGTTACTAAATGATAATTCACTTTGTACTTAATTATGTACTCTGTAAATTGTCCCATTGAAATATAGTATGAGTGGAGCTTTTCTCCTCAGGCCTCTACTGAAAATGGACATATATCCAGCTAGACTAGCCCGGTTAACAAATGTAAAATAAATAAATAAATATGGCAGAGATAGGCACATACTACCACAATCCTGCAATCTATCAGAGAAGGGGTGGTAATGTGATTACCTGCAGGTGGGTGCTAGGCTCTTCAGGCCACTGCCTAGAGGTTGACTTCAAGGCAAGTGTGTAGAAGCCTGTACTCACATGTGGAAGGCATTCTTGGCCTTCATAGTAATGATTTTCTTATCCACTGGAAGGGTTAGACCATTACAAAAACTGCCCTCATTGCTAGGATGCCTGTGGAGGCATAAAGCAACATCATGGATGCCTAAATAGCACATTCCTTTGGACAGCTGTTGTTCTGATTGCTGATGAAGTTAGGGTAAAGAAATGACTAGGTTATATCCCATTTGGACAGGCTTGGTGGTCAGCAGGCATGGTGGCCAAAAACACAGAGAAAAAATCTCTCTCAAGACCAGCTCATCTTTTATAATGAATGTAGTACCAGAAATATCCTGTCTTTTCAACTGCCATTTTTTATGCAAATTACCAAAATGAAAGGGAATATTGTTTGCAGTAGCAGGATGTATGCAAACAATTTGGATATTGCATTAGAAGAACAAAATAAATTATAAACATTGATCAACTATGTATTTTATTGAAGAAAGGGAATGCAAATGTACCAGATAAGTGCATCTTATCTAAGTTTTTGATGCACTGCATTATGAGAAAAATAATACATTTTTGCAAGGCACAATAATATTGCTAAGGTATCAGCAGCATATTATAGAAATGTTTCTACAAAAGTCTTATTCAAAGCTGTCCAATGAGCTACAGTTTATGCCTTCAATAAACACAACTAGGTGCATGTACAGTGCAGAAATGGGAAATACATTAACAAGGTTGTGCTACAGGGGTACTTGTAACTGTACCTCTTATGTATGAGAGTACTGATTGAGAATTTCCTAGATGTTATAATTTACTGTTATACAGACACTCTTCAAAGAAGGTAATACAGTTGTGTGTAAATATACACGTTAGATACTGTGGGTGGTATTCACAAACTGTGAACTATGCTGTGAAATAGTAGTGAGTGGAGAGCAGTGATGCAGAAGAAGAGGGCAGTTCAGAGTCACGTGAAGCATGACCACTCTAGAGGAAAACCAGTGCAGTGTGCATTGAAGAAGTGGAGCTACTTCATTCTTAAAGGTGACGCGTCCCTCAACTATTGTGGAAGTGGAATTTAAATGGGAAAAGCAAAGGATCATGATAGAAAAGGGAAAGTTGTCATTCCTTTAGTGGCATGGAAATGTTTTCAGAGGATCTATAGATCTGCTTGGCTGAAAGGTTTGAGCATCCAGGCTGTCTCAGGGTATATATCCTGGACAGTGAGATAGCTATCCTTAGAATGGATGTTTGTCTTTGGTTGTGGAAACAGCTGACATGTATCTGCTTAGCAAAGTCATGTAATAAAGGTGTGTATGGAAATCATGATAAATAAGTAAATTCTAGCAACGCAGAAGATTGAAAGCATTCAAAGGATGAGGGAATAATCAAAGATCTGCAAATGAGATGTTTATGAAGTTTAATCATGGTATAATTAGGGATCTATACACACACACACACACACACACACACACACGTGTGTGTGTGTGTGTGTGTGTTATTGCTTTCTTTATTCCATGCGTGAAGCAAAAGTGTACAGTGAATTTCATTAGTAGTGACTTATGCTAACAAGCAGACTGAATAAAACATAGACATGCACAAGATATGTAGAGTCTGCTTGAACTGTACATTTCCTTTAAATATGAGATAAATAGTGATGTAAATACGTTCTTTTTGTCACTTTATGCACACAGTATACATATGGCATTGATTCTCTTAAGTGGTAACATAACCTGAGAGTGGATAAAGCAAATTTTCAGAAGCTTACAGTGGTAGCAATTATATGCTAACTTCTATTAGTAATATGACCATCTTCTTAAATCATTAATTATTTGTTTTATAGATTAGTAAAATAAAATTATTATGCTGTCATAGGTTAGTGTGTTTATTAACTTCTCAATTAAATGCAATTTTATATCATAACATTTGTTTAAGACTGATCGATATGTTTAGAGTCCTTGTACAATTATATGAGAATTTTTGGTACTAAGTCTATTGGGAGGTAAAATAAGAACGGATGACCTGATGCTTTGTGAATGTCTCCACAGTAGTTCAGAAAGATTTTTATTCGGACCATCTAAGTTCCAAAGACATCTCCACTAGATCCAAAGAAGTCATAATGCCCCTTTACTCATATTTTATCAGAATCATTATTGAATATAAAGATCTATATTAAATCAGTGAATGCTTAAAATAGCGAATGCTGATTTATCGACCCTTTAAAAGTGAAAGCTTGAAATCCCGAAGACACGGAACAGCAATTATTTTTCCCAGGGAAAAAGAAATGCTGGGCTGTTTTCGTGACTTTGCCATTTCCTCCACTGTGGTGCAATCTCTGAGTTGGTATAGTTAAGTAGGGGGGTGTGGGGGCAAAGCCCCCCACTTTATTTAGTGTTTTTAACTTTTTGTTTTGTTTTGTGTTGTGCAACAGTGATTTTTTTCCCCTGGGAAAAAAAATCGCTGTTCTGTGTCTTCAGGATTTCAAGCTTTCACTTTTAAAAGGTCTGACTTAATATAGACCCAAATATAATGCACCTTTTGGCATGTATTTATTCATTTATTTACATTTGATTACTAGGAAAGTCCAATTGTGTTGCAGCCCATTTTCAGTGAAGACCCAACGAGAAAAGCTCCAAAGAATTGCAAAACATTTTTAAAATAATAATTTTACAGTGTTTAAAAATAATACAAAAAAGAATCTAAATAGTTATACCAAATTAGACATAATATGACAACATCCTTTAAGAATAGATGCAAGTTATATGACAATGATTTAATAGTTAGAGAAATTTGTGTTTATCTTTGTTCTTACTATTTATTTACTTAAACTTTTTTGGGGAGCTTTTCTCCTCGAGTCTCTGCTGAAAAAGGGCTTCTAAAAACCCAAACAGACTAACCCTGTTAACAAATGTAAAAATAAATAAAGTAATTAAAGGTAAGTTAGTGTCCTACAAACAGGAATTGCAATACAAAGTGAGAGAAAGACAGGCTTATGGTATATTTTGAGAGAAATTAACAGAAGTAAAGACGTGGGTGAAGAAGAGGGAGTAAGGAAATTTAAGGTGTGAATAGGTATTTGTTCACATTTAGGGATATAGTTCTGGGTGTTGAGCAAGAACAGAGCCAGCTTTTGGCTAGGAAATCTTTCAGAATGGTTTTAAAGGATGGGAGACAGGGTATTGACCTGATAGGCATGAATAGGGTGTTCCAGGCCTTATCAACACGGTACAAGTACAGACAATGCCCAGCAGATTTGATAGGTTTGTGCATGCAGAAAGTCTGTTTGTGGTTGTTGAAAAAAGGTTGACTGGCATATCACATTGATGTATTATTTATTGGAATGTTAGAGTCTAGTTTCCATTTATTTGCAAAGTTTATCCATCTACTGATTCTCTCTAATGGGTTGAGATAAGGATTTTCTAGGTCTTAGCAACACAGTATGAATACAAACAATACCCAGCAGATTTAGTAGGTATGTGGACAGACAGGAATTTATATTCACTGAATCATGATGACCAACTAAGAACATAGTTGTGTAAAATGTTATTTATTGCTGGACACACAGATGGATTCTGGATAATTTTATAGGTGGTAAGATGATATGTATATGTTAGTTAAAGGAGTAGTTCTAAACATTTTAAGCTTTTTACTGCTATATAGTGGTGGGTTCTGAAAGGGGTATTGATTGCAAATGTATTAGCTTTGTTATAGCATTGTTGAAGTTTTGATTTTTGTGATTCCTGAAGCTTAGTAAGGATGATTGTATCATAAAGAAGTGCGGGGAGGAGATAGGAAGAGGTAAGTGTAGCTTTAGTTGTGTCATTGAGAAGGTATTGGCTCTATAAAGCATCCCTTGTTTTTGATGAGTTTTTCTTTTGCAGTTTTGTATATGCAGGTCAAATTTAAGATTATCATTCACTACCATCCCTAATAATTTGCTATGAGAAGTGATGTCAATGGTTGTATTATCAAGATAGAGTACTTTAAATTTAGTTTTTTCATGGGGGACGGATTTGGGGGGCAAAGCAGTAGTTTTTTTTTAGGGCTGAACATGAGTTGTCAGTTACAAAACCATGTTTCAGTTTTTGCTAAAGCTTCCTAAGTAATTTTTCACAAGTGTGCCATGCTGTCAGATGTGTAAATGTGTGTGGAGTCATCCGCATACTCTATTAGGGAGGCATGGTGTGTGGACGGTGTTGGTGAGAATGATAAAGAGGAGGACGCCAAGGATAAATCCTTGTGGTACACTGGTGGTGACTGGAGGTATGGAGAGAGGGTGGAGTCCCATTTTATTGAGTGATACCTGTAGGATATGTAACTTTTGAACCATAGAAGGGTAGGCTGAGAGAAATCTAATAACGATACTGAAGTAGAAGTTTGCTGTGACAAACTGTGTTGAAGGCTTTAGATAAGTCCAGAAATAAGGAGGAGACTAGTTTACCATTATCTTCAGCTTTATTGACAGTATCTATATAGGTTAGAAGTGCAGTGTTAGTACTATCAGAAGGATGGAAGTCATGCTGAGTCAGGGATAGAAGTTCTTCCTGCAGGAGACAGTTTAACAATTGGTTGTGAATACATTTTTCAAGTATTTTGGTGAGGGGAGATTGCTATAGGTCTAAAGTTGATAATGATTGTTGAATTGCCTCCATTGTGCAGTTGGATAATGTGTGACTTTTTCCAGAGAGTGGGAATGTGGGATTCCTTTAATTGATCTATTTATAAAGATTGAGACGGGGTAGTCAATGCTATCAGCTGCTATTTTATTTCCTACAGTAAATAATACTACTAGGTAATAGGAATGTCAGTTGAGTTGCCTCCAATTGAAGTACAGCATGGTTTGAGTTGGTTTAAGAGTAGTTTTATACAGGATGTGTACACAGGTTTGAAGGTGAAAGTGGATGTGGTGATATGTGGCTGCTGGATAGGGTGCGGTTTAGATGTTGGGGAATCCTTGGTTACAGATACTATACTATCTATAAGAGTTGAACACATTGTGGTTTTGAGTGATGAGTTATTGGGAGAGGGTTTAGGGGTGAATTTATGGCCAGGATGCCAGATTTCTTTAATTCTTTTATTCTGTAAGTTATTGTGATGTAGTTTCCTTGTCCTAATTTATTTGCTTTTTAGTACAACTGCGAAGCATTCTGAAGATTTCAAGATATTGTGGTGTTTTATGTTTCTGCCATTCTTTCCCTGCTTTTTTTCTACCCTGCATTAGCACTGTACTCTTCTTGGATAGCCAGTTTGCATTATTTCTTTTAGTCACTTCCTTGTAGGAGGTGCAAGGCTATTTAGGTATTGAGGAAAGTTGTTTTGAATTAATTTACATCATCATCTAGGGGGAGGATTTTTAGGAAGTTCAGTTAATAGATGATAGGTTAGTAATGAACATTTCTGGGTTAAACTTGGAAAGAGTGTGTGTTGTTTTATAAACATACTGTTTAAGTGGATGTGTGAGATGTCTGTGGATTGGAAGATGATCCCTGAGACAGACAGACATTGTATCTGAAGTGGTGTATTTGTTAGGGTTTGATACTAGGATCCACTCTAATAAGGAATTTGATGTCTTGCTGTAATATGTGGGGCTATTAATTAGTTATGTGAAGTCAAATAAGTTCACACTAGATGAAGGGGAATTAGAGTTTATGTCCAACCAATTGACATTCACATTACCTAGTAGTATTATTTATTGCAGAATTGTTATGGATGTCCAGTGTAGGATATATTCCAGTATAGCTGTATTGTTACCAAAAGGGAAGTAAAGAATAGTAATCTGTGTTTATTTTATAATTGTTTAATTTCAGGAAACTCCTAAGAAGCTCTGCTGAACTGAATTTTGGTACTGGTTTGTCATAAGGGGAAATGTGCTGCTTGTTGGGAAATATTAAAGCAATACCACTACCTTTCCTCTTTATACAATCATTATAGATGATATTATAGCTGGGAGGTCTATTTTCAATGAGTTGTTTATGCTGGATTTAAGGCAAGTTTCAGTTGCAGTGAGAAAATCAGGCTTATGTTGGGTAATCCAGACATGAAGTTCTGCAATTTTATTTCTTATGCTTCTAACATTTATGGAAGTTAAAGTTAACTTACCAGGATTGGGGGGTTGACTGTTGTACTGTCAGAGTCATGTGTGGAAGTGTGTTGTCTTGATGTTTATTATGACAGGTAGGGCCAGGATTAGAGTGAATGTGTAATCTTAGAAGAATTTTATTATATTGGGGAATTGCTGATGCTTATTTTTAAGTATTTTTACACCTAATTTTGTTTTGGTTTGAGTTAAAATGGAGTTAATCAGTATATTTGGAGTAAAGCTGAGCAGTGTCATTAAGCAGGTTTGGTGCAATATGTGGAGAGTGTAGGGAGGAAGTATGAATAGGTGGTTGGGATAGACTTGGAGGTATGTTAAGAGCTATTATAGAATCATGGTAGGATGAAAGATAGCCTAGTAGAAGGTGAAGAATAGAGGACAGGCTGAATAGTAGCATGATTAAGTAAAGGGATCTGTATGTTCATAGGTTCATAGGTTGGTACTAGGCTATCGGCCCTAGGGCCTATACAAGCCTAGCCATAACAAATAGCCAGGGAATTGTTATGGCTAGGCTTGTATAGGCACTAGGGCCAATAGCCTAGTACCAACCTATGAATCTATGAACATACAGATCCCTTTACTTAATCATGCTACTATTCAGCCTATCCTCTATTCTTCACCTTCTACTAGGCTATCTTTCATCCTACCATGATTCTATAATGGCTCTTAACATACCTCCAACTATGTTATAGTTGGCAGGTAGTGGGGAAGTAGGGATCGAGAAGGAAAAAGAAGTTGCAGGGTACAAGGACATCTAGTGGTGGTAGAGTCTGAAAGCTGATAGAGGGTAGGTAGGTAGGAAAGAAGTATTTTCTAAAGGAAGAGAGTTAGGTTGCCCTGGTATCTTCACTGGAATGTAAGAAATGGGGGGATTAAAAGGCTATGGTTTAAGAATGAAGGTAAAGTAGGAAGAAGTAAGGGTTTATTTGGGAAAAGTAGAAGATATAATGTAGAATAGATAGGTGCTGTTAGGAAGGGTGTGACTATGAATATATAGTGCAAAGCAGTATGGGAGGGAGAAAGGTAGTTGGGAATGGTAATAAAGATTAAATGGAAGTTGGGAATTAGGTAAAAAGAAACAGGAGTGTTTATATATTAGTAAAATGTTTTGGGTTATAGAGTAAGAGTCACAAGTGTAATGTGTATGTAAGAAGTATAAGATTAGAGTAAGAGGGATTAATTGAGAATTGTCAGTAGAGTAGGAGAGCAAAGTGGAGCATAATGGGCTTCCACCTTCATGTGAAATTATAACAAAGAGTAATCAGTTTATAGACAATGCAAAGCAATTAATAGAGAGGTACCAAGTAGAACAGGTTTTCTTTTATTTCCTGAATGCAGAAACCTGTTAGCCAGGAAGACTAAGCAACTAGCATATACAGTGTTATCTTTTCATCAAGAGAAAGGACGGTGGCCAACTTATTAAGTGGTCCATAGAGTGCAAGGACAACTCTACTGAGGGAATGTTAAAAACTAATTTCCAGCACAGGCAGGCATGTATTTAACTAGATTAAGTTAATACACAGCAAGTTTCTTCAAGTTAAATTTGCTTACATTGTATAAAGACTAAATTCTCACTGAAAATGTTTGGGAGTTGGTCCTTGTGATAAAGCTTCATCAGTATCTAGTTTGCATGATGTGACCCCTGGCTCTGCACTGTGAGGAAGGTTGTGAGTTATTTTATCTAAACATATCACAAAACGTGAGAGAAATTAGAGATTCTTAACTAAAAAGACCACTGGCCTCAAAAATCTTTGTTATCAGGAGAGATTGGCAGCCCTTTCTCTGTAGTCAGCCTCTCACAGACTCCTCCATGAAGATCTATGTCTAGCTTTCTGTGTCATGAAAGATCCAACCCAATTTTATCTCCTATTCCTTCACAGAAGTAAAGGCACATCAAATATTTGGTTAAATAAACTAAAACTTCATCAGCAGATAAGTAAACATGTAGGTGTGATAGATTCAGATCCCAATATATCGGTCATCTCTTGAACAAGCTTCCACTATATGTCAAGCAGAGTAGCACCCTTGCCACCTTCCAGGTAAACCTAGATAACTGGATCGGTAGCCTTAAATTTTCTCCCAATCCATCTTTCTTGCCCTCCTTGAGGGTAGAGGAAAAATTTGAATAGGGCTTTTTGGTTAGGCTTGAAATGGTCTGCAGACTAATTGACTATTACTTACCTATGAACTTATGAACCTATAAAGTTTTTTTCTTGGAACAAATAGCTTAATATCTCTGAATATCAAGTAACATATGTGAAGGTTTAAGATGAATGGGCTTCAGGTGATGCTGAGGGGTTTGGAGGTTATTCCCTTTCTATGTTCAGGTGAATAATGTAACAATAACCCATGAATGGGTGAGTGTATTGCAGGATTAACCCATGGTTTGTGTGGTTTGATCATGAGGGTGAAGCCCTGAGTGATCAGACAAAGCCAACCATGGGTAAACTGTGTGATACCCACATCAAGGAATGGATTATTACTGTTATGCAATAATTTTATTAAATAAAAAAGAATTGCTTACCTTTCTTAAATAATGCATTTGCATAACAGTGCTCTAGTGTTCTTCCATGTTCTTCCTTCTTTGCTGATGTACTGTGCATGTGTATGGTATGTACATACCCATAACTACACAGTACATCAGTGCAGTGTAATACAATAAAGGAGTGGGCCTCCGTAGCAGTCTGTCTGTTTCTTTTTGCTTTTCTTTTTTTTTTTTTAGTTGGACATATGGACTGCATACTAGCCTGTGGAGAACAGAGTTTTGAAAGCTTTGCATAGATGGCAGTAAAAACAAATAACCCTAGAAATTAGGATTGTCATGACCGTGGCAGCAAAAAGCTTTCAGCATCCATCTGAACTGCACAAACCACAAAGTTGGCATTAATGAATTATTGGATATGCAGTGGGATAGAGAAGGACAATAATTTTATTGTATTGATTTAACATTTGTTTACTGGGAATGTCCAACTGGACAAGGGTCCATTTTCAGCAGATGCCTGGGGAGAAAAGGTCCAACAATATGAAAAGCAAACATTATACCACAAGAAAATTACAGAGTACAGGTCAACAATGAAACTACACATTGCAAAATATAAACAACCAAAAGAGATGACACCTTAGCAAATTTAACAACATTTGTACATCAAAGAGTATACGGTATTATACAAACTCGACTAGCATATATATTAGAAAGCACAGTATGATATTTTTGAGGAAGACTTGATATGATTTGAGGTAAAAGAGTAAGTATATATAGGGAAGGGAGAAGGCATAATAGGATAGTACTGTAAAGTGTAGATCTAAAGAAAATCAGAGGTTGTGTATAAAAAGTGGAGAATATAGAGTTAATCAGATGGGTTGCATCAGCAAAGCCAGGACAGCAAAGCCAGCTTAATAATCTTAAGTTATGATGTTAGATGTGTGAGGTAAAAGTAAGAAGGAAGTTCTAGTGGGAATTGGTAACCAGCCTCCATTATCTGATGTTTGGCAGTGGTGTTCAAGCCTCCTGTAAACTAGGGAGATAAATCAGTACATTTTGTATATTGCTACATGGTTTTACCTATGTTCTTTTTAACTAGAGTTCAATCTGCTAATAGGGCAGGTATAGTCTAACTTATATACAGTGCATCAATATTTAGAAATCTTCAGGTTCATATGTTAAAAAAAACTGGAAATGGTGTAATAGGGCCCTTAATTACTTGTTTAATATATTTTTCAGCTGAATTGCTTAATAATTTTATTTGTATTCTGTAATCTGTAATCAATTCAATTGTTTAAAACACTGCATTCAAATTCCGTATGTACTTGCTCCATGTATAATTTGAACTCCATCCATCCATCCACAACCTCTTTTCCCATTTTTGCACATGGGGTCAAACCCCTTTTCCCATTTTTGCACATGGGGTCAGAGTGTCACTTCAACAGTAACAATCATCTAGAGCCAAGGCTAACACTGCTGGGTGGCTAGCCCTGCCACAGTTGTTCTTCCACACCACTAACATGCACACTCACACCTATGAGCAATTAAAAGTATCCAATCCACCTATCGCATGTCTTTTGGAATGTTGGAGGAAACTGGAGCACCCAGTGAAAATCCACACAAACACAGGGAGGTTATGCAGACTCAACACAGAAGTTACCCAAGCCAAGAATCAAACCAAAGAACCTCTTGCTGTGAGGCAATAAAACTATCTGCTGTGCCACTGTGCTACTTGTATAATCTGACATTGCATATTATTATATACTATTGTATATTATGATGTAATTGTTCCTTTAGAGCTCAGATCATGGCTGAAAAGATTCCATTGACCAGCCCATGTAGCCAGTCATCAAATAGCAATAAATAAATATACAGTTGCCCATAACAAAATGTATCTTCTTATCTGTGTGGGATTTAAAGGGCTTATTATATATACCTACATCAGACAACATATTAGCTGGCAATAGACAAAAAGTTTCGTCAGACAAATAATTAAAGAACCATATAAGGGGGCCATTACTGAGAATGATGTGCTAAACAATTTGAGATAATGGTAGCACAGTTGACTGTTTCAATGAACTTGGTTAAATCAGTAAAAAGACCTGTGAGGAGTTCCTTTTCCATGTTTGAGCATATGGTATCTGTGATTCAATGGCAAGCAGTTAAATCATTATAAGCTGAACAGAACCCATGTTCAGCCTGGGATAGAATATTATATTTGCCGATGCAGTCAACAAATGGCTTATATATTTTTTGCAGATATCTCTGTAAAGGCCAGAGAGTGGATATAGGCCTGTATTCATGCACCACAACATGGCTGAAAAACCTTGGAAACATGGATTATGTAAATGCACTAAAACCCCTCACTTCTCCTAAGGACACTGCTCGTACAATCCAGAGATATCCAGCAAACAATAAAAAGCAGAGTCCAAAGAGACCGTCACAAGTTAAATTATTTATTGTTAAAAAACAGACATTAGTGCTTTCAGTTAAAATCCCTTCTTCAGACAAGTACATATAATATAAAACATCTTTATATATTATTAAGAACATAGATTAAATATTAATTAACCAATCATAGACATTATTTAATCCGCATCCTCTTTAAAGCAGGTTTTAAAGGAATAGAGCTATTTAGCCCAGGTGAGCTATCAGCTGCTATCTCTATAATCCATTGTAATTCAGTGCATTCTGTAATATTCACAACATCCCCTCCCGCTCTTTTATTAATTCTGATGATATGTTGCACCAAAAAGGAGAAAACATGGTCAGGAAAAAGTGCAACATGCTGATAAAGAGCATTACGTTCATCCTTTAACCTGATAGAAGATAAATGATTTAAAATTCTAGTATTTAATTTACAGTTTGTCTTGCCCACATAAAACCTAGGGCAAGACCTGCACTGTGCCAAATAAATGACATTCTCAGTGTGACAATCTGCATAAAACTCAAAAGTATGCCTTCTACTGGTGTTAGGATGTATAAAATAATTTTGACAGCTTATAGAAGCACATGCTTTGCAGTGCTTGCACAGAAAAGTGCCTAACCTATCAGAAAGCAATGTGTTGTTTTTCTTACTTTTTATACGTGCTTCATGACAGAGTAAAACTTTTAAATTACTATTACCTTTAAAAGGAAATCTGGGTTCAGCATCTAATTTGTCCTTCAGGCTCTCATCACTCCTAAGAACTTTCCAGTTTTGCATAATAATATTACAAATACCATCTATATTATTACTATAGTGCAACATAATCCTGGGCTTACTTCCATAGTTAGAAGGTCTATTGAACCACCATTGTCAGAGAACCAAGGTCTGGAACTATTATTCCTACAATGTAAAACTATATCCTTCCCTTTTTCTATCTAATGTTGTGAATAACCCCTATCAGACAAATGTCCATGTAGTACATCCAATTCTTTCAAAAAAACATCAGTATCCATACATAACCGGGAATGCCCTTGTCCCAGTACTATATTCTGACAGGCATGCCTAGGATGCATACTATGAGAATCCAAATAGTGATTCTTCCAACATGCCTTTCTATATAGAGTTGTATCCAACTTCCCCATAGGATTCTTAGTCAGAGTAACATCCAGAAAAGCAATGGTATCTTCACTAAAAGTAGTGAATCTTAGAAAGCTAGTGGTGCTTTCCAAGTATTCAACAAAATATGTTGGCTCTCCAGCATCCTGTCCGACAACAAAAAAATGTCGGCAACAAATCTAGCATAATATACAAGGGCTTCTGTCCACTGATGATTATATCCAAATACTTTATGATCCTCCCAAAAAGCTAATACTAGATTAGCATATGAACTGGCACAGGGTGTGCCCATAGCTACTCCCTGTTTTTGCCTATAGTGAGCACCATTACACAAAAATACGTTATTTTCCAACATCAACGTCAACGCCTCTAGTATTAAAGTATTGGTTTTATCATCATAAACCATTTTTTCAAAAAAACTTCACTAATGGCCATCGGGCCATAATCATTGCTGATGACTGTGAACAGGTTGTTAACATCTAAGGTCACCAGTAAGGTACCATTTAAATCCAAATGTTGACATACATCAAACAATTTATTCAGGAACTGACCTGAGTCCCTTAGAATCCTAGGGAACTGTTGCAATAATGCTTTTAACTTATTGCCAGCCCATATGGATATATGCACCATTACCCATCCTCTACCAGAGACTATAAGGCTCATGGGAGGAGGTAAAATGGTCTTAGGCATTTTAGGCAAAGTTTTAAAAAGAGGAATCACTGGATGTTCTATATGGAAAAAAATCATATAAATCATCTTCTACCAGTTCAGCTCGTTTAAGAGCCATTAAACTTTTCCTGATTTTACAAATAATCTTCTTAACCATTAAGGGGGAGATGAGTAAATAGTTGGATGTATCAATCAATTTACACAATGCCTCAACATATGCTGCCGTATCCATAACTGTAACAGCCTCTCCTTTATCAGCTGGTTTTATAACTAACCGTTCATCATTCATAAGTTTTGCCAATGCTTGTCTTTCTAAAAAAGTTAAATTATTAAAATTACAAGGAAGCTCTTGAAAGTATTTTCTAATATCTGCCTTGCATGTTTTAAGAAATGTATGCACCGTTGGGTGCATTGCTGGGACAAACGTACTAGGATGTCTCAAAGTATTACCTTGAGTTTGCCCAGTACCAAACATGTCTCTTAAAATCACATTTTGTCCAAACAGATTTATATCCAAAATTACTTCACTAAGAGCAGAGGACCCACGAGGTAAACATGGAAATTCCCTACTTAAAACATCAAGTTGTTCATTGGACAGAACAACGCTAGAAATATTAAATACATTACAGTCACCATAATCAATCAGTCCATAACCTTCCGACGCTTCACCTCTCTCTGCGACGGCCGGCCCCTCTTGTGCTCACTCTTATTCCTTATCAGAACTGAAAACCTGGAAAACCCAATGAGTTATTGCAAGCAATGACCTTGGTTTTTGGTCTGGCTCCTGTGTTCGCCATCTGCTGCACATTCATCCGATTGACATCATCAACAGGAACCAGGTGAGCACTTACACTGGACTCATCCATTACTGCTAGTAGAATTTTATTATTATATATGATTATCTATATAGAAAGGCATGTTGGAGGAATCACTATTTGAATTCTCATAGTATGCATCCTAGGCATACCTTCCAGAATATAGTACTGGGACAAGGGCATAGATTATCCCGGTTATGTATGGATACTGATGTTTTTTTGAAAGAATTGGATGTACTACATGGACATTTGTCTGATATGGGTTGTTCACAACATTAGATAGAAAAAGGGAAGGATATAGTTTTACGTTGTAGGAATGATAGGTCCAGACCTTGGTTCTCTGACAATGGTGGGTCAGCAGCATATATGGCCAATAGACCTTCTAACTATGGAAGTAAGCCCAGGATTATGTTGCACTATAGTAATAATATATATGGTATTTGTAATATTATTATGCAAAACTGGAAAGTTCTTAGGAGTGATGAGAGCCTGAGGGACAAATTAGATGCTGAACCCAGATTTCCTTTTAAAGGTAATAGTAATTTAAAAGATTTACTCTGTCATGAAGCACGTATGAAAAGTAAGAAGAACAACACATTGCTTTCTGATAGGTTAGGCACTTTTCCATGCAAGCACTGCAAAGCATGTGCATCTATAAGCTGTCAAAATTATTTTATACATCCTAACACCAGTAGAAGCATACTTTTGAGTTTTATGTGGATTGTCACATGAGAATGTGATTTATATTTATTTGGCACAGTGCAGGTCTTGCCCTAGTTTTTATGTGGGCAAGACTAACTCTAAATTAAAGACTAGAATTTTAAATAATTTATCTTCTATTAGGTTAAAGGATGAACGTAATGCTCTTTGTCTGCATGTTGCACTTTTTCCTGACCATGTTGTCTCCTTTTTGATGCTACATATCATCAGAATGAATAAAAGGGGGGAGGGGGGTTGTGAATATTACAGAATGCACTGAATTGCAATGGATTATAGAGCTAGCAGCTGATAGCTCACCTGGGCTAAACAGCTATATCCCTTTAAAACCTGCTTTAAAGAGAAGAAGGTGTAGGTTAAATAATGTCTATGATTGGTTGATTACTATTTAATCTACGTTCTTAATGATATATAAAGACATTTTATATTATATGTAGTTGTCTAAAGAAGGGATTTTAGCCGAAAGCGTTAACATCTGTTTTTTTAACAATAAATAATTTAATTTGTGCCGGTCTGGTTGGAAACATGGATTATGATGGAGTGTTTAAACTGCAAGAAAGTCATGCCTGTTCCTTGAGGGAGAGATTAAATATATGTGAGAGTAGATTAATGATACAGGAAGCCGCCACACAAAGCAAATCTGAATGACATAGATTGAGGTAGCTATTAAGACCAGAAGTCATAGAAATACAGAGCACATCTGTACAAACCAAGTACAGCTAAGCAGCACAGAGAGACTCTGACTATACAAATGAGAACATGTAGTGCTTACAGTAAACATACCCAGAAGCACAAGATGCAATACACAGAGTAAATACATGATGCACTGCATGATCCCATTAGAACATGTGAACAGACCAGTATATGTCAGTATGAAGCAGTGCTTTTGTTTACCATGCTGCATTTGTTGTTTCCATTGGCAGAAAAGCACCAAGTTTCAAACACAGATGAATAATCATACAGTGTATGTAGCTGCACTGCTATGGTGATCACATTGCTGGAGACATAAAAGGGAAGTAAAGAGGTTTGCAGGAAAGTAGGAAAAAGGTAAATAATAAATAGAGGATCACACAAAAGTGTAACATCCAGGAGTGTGCAGAATAAGGAGAAAGGGCAACTTCTTTTTTTGCAGCAATAGGAACCCTTTCTTCTTTATATGGAAAAAAGAGAAGATAGGCAAGGGTAAAAGGAAAGGAAGTTAGAGGGGTGTATGGGTGGTAATCAGACAAGCACAGAACAGTACAGGCAAACTGGGATGGGAGTATATACAGCAGAATGGAGGACATGCGCTGGAAAGAGACAAAAAACAAGAGAAAATGGTGATGAGAGGGTTGGGCAATGTAGAGAGCATCATGGGATGGATACAACAGGAAGGCATCACACATGGCAGAGGATAGGGTGGAGGACAAGCATCTAGCATGTTATCTTACACTCCGGCTTACAGGGACATTACAAAGATGCATCCCCATGTGTTCAATCAGAGTGGCTGGTGGTATGGGTGACATCCTCCCTTCATGGCCCCATGGAAGGGCCAGCCAGATGACTAAATCTGCAATTTGCTCTAAGAGGTGCTCCATCCGGGTCATATGTATACCCACTGTTCTCTGCAAAGCTGCCTCTTTCACCTGCTTCTGGGTCATATGTATACTCACTGTTCTCTACAAAGCTGCCTCTTTCACCTGCTTCCGGGTCATATGTATACCCACTGTTCTCTGCAAAGCTGCCTCTTTCACCTGCTTCTGGGTCATATGTATACCCACTGTTCTCTGCAAAGCTGCCTCATTCACCTGCTTCAGCTGTGACTAGACTACCTCAGGCAATGCCAACAGGCTATCTGCCAGTGAGAGATAAGAACCTCCCCTCTGGTCAGGCACTCCCAGCTTCCTTACCCTCATGTACTTCAGACATGGCCTCAGCAGGAGTGGGACAAGGTGGAGTCACCTGCTGTGCGAGTCTGTCATCCAGCCCTGCAGAGAAGAAATAAAATAAGATGATAGTCATAAGTGACTCTAGCCTTACATTGGACTGAGTATATTTAACAGATGTATCAGCCCTTGTGAGGGAACAAACCATGCCTGGCCACAAGACTCTCCTACCGTCTGCCGAAGGGAAAAGGATTAGTATCATCCTCTTCTCAGGCTGAAAAAGAAAAGGCAGGCATGAAAAACTTTATGACTCTTAGGCAAAGTGGTGTAACAGACACAATCTCATAAATATTTCCCCTTACCTGTATGACAAGCAGCAGGCAGGTGTTTCCCCCTTGCACTTATTTAATAATATGTAAACAGAGTATGGCACAGTTGTACATGGAGATATACCAGATTGTGTGCAGTTACCATGAGATGGTACAGCATAACCCACCCAAAACAGGGCCCTGCAGAAAGCCATATGAAATATGCTTTAATATACTTTAAAAAAATACTTTAAAATACTTTACATGCAGTGCCACCATCAACACCAGCATAGTCATTCGTTAATGGTTTCATGGACTTTTCAGTCACAGCCTGGGTCATGTAGATAAATGCAACACTTTACAAAATGGTTAACATTCACAGATACATTTCTTCACAAGAGCATATTAGAGAAAACATACAATTCCTATTGTATATCTTGTAAGTCAACAACAGAGCTTCTAAACCTAAGCTGTGATATAATTAAACCAACTGTGAAGAACAAAGAAAAACAATAAGGTAATTATACAGATCATCCTATAGCCCATGTTGCACAACTGCCATCATCTTGAAATTATAGATGTAAAAAATATTAAAATATATTACTTTGGTTTATGCTATGCAGTTTAGTTCAACAACAAACAGAATGAGAACTTAGTACTGGGAAAATAACAATTCTTAAGGGGTTGATATTACAGTACAATAAAAATACCAGGCTGGTGTCTCTGATACAGCAGCATACTCACCTAAAATGGAAGGTCCAGACACTAGTAGACATAATTCCTAAGATAACCTTGACAAGAACTTACCAGTAAAAGCAATAGCTACAAACAAAGAACAGCATTAAAAAAGTATATAAAACAATACTTAATATAACATTATAACATTAGGGGTATTCTTGACCAATGTCTGTGCTACATCAAACCAATGCCTGTAGTGTTCCCCAACTTGGTGATGCTCATTGCTGAAGACAGTACCTCTGCTATGTCACAGCAAACATCCGCAATATTCAATGCACCACCAAAGAGGCCCACCAGGCACTCTGTCAAATGACCATGAAGGTGATACAGCAGGATCTTGCTGTTCTACATGCACTATGCACGTGGTCTCTGGTGGGAATTAGCAGAAGCAGATATTCTACTGAACATCATCTGTAAATGTTGTCATTTTCATGAGGAACACAATGGTAACTAGGACTCACATCTACAACATGATTTATGTAATGAGGATATCCAGAAAGTAACATGATACATGTATACAAATCTCCAGCACAAGCACGTTAAAATGAGCTGTAAGAGAAAAACATTGGCAACAGGATGTACCTTATGCCAGAGGTACATGGCAGCAAAATATAATGATTCACAGACTTCCATTCTGACCTAACTTACCTACATGCACAACAAATGCATATAAACTTGCATAGTTTATAGGCAAGCCACAATTTTCTAGGAAATTTGGGAAGGTATACTGCATATCCAGGCAGCATTATTTTGATCTATAGGCAGTCTAAGGAGGATCCCAGCACTTAGTGCTTGATAAGCTGTTTTGCCTACCTTCCAAAGGATGCACACCTCTCCACTAGGGCATGCTCAGTGCAGTACAAGGGTGAGTCAGCAAAACCCAAATCCAGCTTTATTGTTAAGTGTTCTAAATGTGGTGCCAATCATGAGTCTAAAAGAAGAAAATGTTTATCATTTGGTCAGCAATGCAACAAGTGTAAAAAATGGAACTATTTTCATAAGTTTTGCAATTCAAGTAAACGTCACACAGTTATAAAGAAGGGTCATTCAAAAAAAGCAAGTTGATCATATGGAGAGCTGTAATTTTACTTTCTACATAGATGGTGTATCAGTAATTGGTGAAAAGGTTGATGCAGTGAATTTGTTGGCAAAGAGTGAAGTGTTTTATACTGTCCGGATCAATGGTAAATCCACTGAGCTTAAAGTGGACACTGGCTCAAAGTGTAATGTTATGTCAGCAGACACATTTGCTAAGGCGAGGACTGGTAAACAATTCAACGTGGCTAGTTGTGTGAAACTTGTTGCTTATGGAGGTGAAGAAATTCAAACCGAAGTCTCAGTAGTGCTTTCATGTTATTTGGCTAGGGACTGTTACAACTTGTTATTCTATGTAGTCCAAAGACCTGTGCAGTCATTATTGGGTCTCAGAGACAATTTGAGAATGAATTTTGTTTTCCTTTACCAAAGAAGTTCATCATATAAGTGCATATCCTAGTTCCAATTTTACTGAAGCTATTTTCTCAGAATATACTGATGTTTTCAATTAACAACTTGGGCAAACTTCCAGTTGTGTATTCTATGAGGTTAGACCCAGAGGTCAGTTCAGTGGTCAGACCAGCAAGAAAAGTTCCAATAGCTATGCAAGATAAAGTTAAAGCTCAGTTAGATGAAATGGTGCAGCAAGGTGTGATTTGTCCAGTCACAGAACCAACTGAATGGGTGTTGTCCATGGTCACAGCCCACAAAAAAGGCATAGACAAAATCAGAATATGTATTGACCCAAGAGATTTGAAAAAAGCATTAAAGAGACCACATCATCCAATGAGTACAGTCCAGGAAGTTGCAGCCCTAATGCCAAATGCCAATGCCACAGTTTTTTTCTGTCTTGGATGCAAAAAGTTCATTTTGGCAAGTAATGCTTTATTGCAAATCCTCATTACTGACTACTTTCAGTACCCGCAAATACAGACTCCTCAGTATGTCATTTGGAATAAATTCTGCAAGTGAAGTCTTTCAGCATGCAATGGAGGAAATGTATTTGGGTTATCCTTGTGCCATAATAGTAGATGATCTATTGGCTGGAGGCAATGGTAAAGCAGATCATGCCAGAAACCTTACCTCATTACATCTGAATGATGCCCAGGTGCATCTGCAGTTAACTCCTACTGATGCCTCTAGGTGTCAAATATTGCTTGTTCATATATGCATTAATATTTCCAAAACCATGCCATGTACAAGGTTTTAAAATATTTCATCTTAAAGCTTACACAATGGCAAACTCAGCTGCATTAATATTTAATATCTTTCTAGTACAGATAAATAGATATTAACTGTTGTTTTTATGATACTAATTTATATAGCTATAAATTTCACATTTTTCTAAATATCTCAACAAGCAAGTAACACATGCAGAATTCATTAGCCTCATATGAAAGCTCTCAGCGAGGTGAATAAAATAATGGTGACAATATGTGTGTAACTTGAGTGGTTGCTGAGATATTGTAAGTTGTTTACAAAATATTACGAATGTGATAGTTACTGTGCATACCTCTCAACCTCTTACTGCAAGAAATTTGGACAAAGCTTGACAAAATGGGGGAACAAAAGCCAAAAATAGGGGCAGGTTTTAAATGTTGCTCTTATAAACTTAGAAAGTTGCTAGAGTAACAGGGTTTGTTTTAAGATACATTTTTGAAGGATTTGAAGTCTAAAACTGAAATGTGTATCATTATTTAGTGACTTCAGTCTTCAGATCATCCATGTGATTTGCCAGAAAACCAAACAAATTTTGAGAGAGATTCAAAATGGCTGCCATCCTGTAAGCAGTGTTTTCACAGAGCTCTGCCATTCACCTACAATCCAACAGCTAATTTTAAAGACTGAAAGCCTTTTTAAGGTATAATAACACTACAGGATAAACAAGAATTCTTACCCACGACGTTTACCAACCTTGCTGAGGTGGAGAGAACCTCTAATACGAAGGATTGTACCTGATTTGTCTGACTCTTCTGGGGCTGCTCCGGACTGCATGTGCTCTAGGCCTCGGAGGCCTACTACTCCTGTGAAGAAAGAGGGCATTGAATAGTATACATAATCATGTTAAAAGAACTAGACCACATGGAAACTCAAACCACTAAAGCAAAATTCTCAACTATAGCCTCCCCAGAAAAGGAGGTTACCACAAAGAGGGCCAGGACAACTAAACAACAAGAGGCATCTAAGGCACCACCAATAACATCAAAAGAGAAACCTGACTTAAACTACATGGAGGAACTAAAGACTGCCCTGCAACCCATTCAGTCAGCAATCCAAGACCTCTCACAACAACTTAAAACTTTTAATGTCTCCATCGACAGAATATTAACTAGAATGGACAAAACTGAAGCAAAGGTTCTAGAAAATGAGATAAAAATTGATAAACTACAAAAGGAGCAAAGTATTAATGACACAAACATAAAGAGTATACAACAAAAGTTAACAGACCTCGAAGCCAGGTCCAGATGCAACAACCTCATCATTAGAGGCATCCCAGAACAGGTCACACAATTGGACTTATTGGAGAACATTTCTGAAATTTTCTCTGCATTTCTGGATAAAGAACCCCTTTCAGACAAATTAATCATAGAACGGGCACACAGAGCCTTAAGACCTGCATCTGACAAGCGTAATCCGAGACCTGTGTACGTTAAGCTCTTAAACTACCAACATGTCTACAAACTAATAAATGCAGCAAAAAGGAAAAAATACATAGATTGGAAGAACAATAAAATATATCTATCTCCGGATCTACCAATTCAAATCAAACAAGAAAGACAAAAGTTAGCCCCTTTCTGCGCCTTTTTGATCCAGAAGCAGATAAGATTTCAAATGAGGTATCCCAATACCCTCATTTTCACCCACCAGGGAGTTCAACTCTCGGCACAAAGCTATGCAGAAGCAGCTGCGGTCTTCAAAAAGACCTTCAATGAATGTCCGGACAAACCAGACCTAAGGGTTTAAATTTCCTCATATAAACAAGAGCGATTGTGAGACAGTTCTAAACAATCGTACTATTCTGCGCTAAAAATCACAGACATACCTTGCAATCTGACTTCCTTGGGCCCCTCATAACACTCAGCGTCAGTTGGATCCATTACCCTCGAGGCATTACTTCGACTGGCCCTACTCTACAGTCACGCCGCCATATCTCAAATTGCCATCTATGGATCTGTGACCCCAGGAGTTCCCTGCTTCCTATGCACCCTTAAAGGAATATAGCCTATTAATGCGGTTATGATTTGCAGGCTCTATAGGAGGCGGGAGACGTTGGTTTCTGGAGCATGCAAAAGTACACAACGTGCACTGCCTTTGGGAAGGTGGATACACCAGCGATGAAGTTTTCCGGTGCTTTCCCCTGTCCAGTTGCCTTCTAAATTGCTTATATCAGGCAGGAGAGTGCTGCGCACCCTGAAACTACATAATCAAGCAGATTTACGTCGATGTGACATGCTGCAACATCCACATGCAAGTATCTTCAGTAGATATAGTAAAATCACAGTTCTTCGCTTCTGAAGTAGCATCTACGTGCTTAGCGTTCACAGTGGATGCTAACATATCCGACATGGCTTCACTGAGTTGCGCTTTTACTCCATGTAATGTTCAAATGTATGAGATTATCCTGATTCATAGCATCTCTCCATGTAATGCTTATGGCATGCTCTAGAGGTCGCTGTTTCACTTGCTTTACAAACTTTTAGCACTACGGCTCTTTCTGCTCAAGTGAAGGAGCCTGTCTTGATTTAAAACATTTCTACCTGAGCTGTTAGTAATATACTTGTGAGGATTTTGGGATATACCCACAACAATCTCTATGGTATTAGAATTAACCTGCCTTCTGAGACTTATTAATTTGCACATTAGTGGATAACATTTAACGAGGGTTTTGCTCATAAGCACAGGGGTCCTGCACCACTTTCCTCTTGTGCTTCCATACCATAAGGGTATTTATCTGTGTATTGTATTTCTCTGCGCCTTTCATACTGACAGATGTTGCAGTCATACTTTGCTAAAACCAACAGCTTAATAACCCTAACAAAATGCCATTATTAAGCCATTGTGAGGAAAGTGATGCTTATTGAAGTTTTGTTGATTGAAATATTACTATGTTTGGACCTATCCCAGCATTAAGGTGGAGTGTTGAACCCTTGCACGGCTTTCAGATTGTTATACCTGTAGTCAGCGTACCTTGATAGTCATTGCTTCAATAATACTCTGACAGACCCTAGGGTATATGTTGGTTAATTCTGTCTTGGGGGAGGGGGGGTTAACTCCATACTCTCCTTCTGTAAATAAAAAGTAGATACTGAGAATCTATGAAGGCAATAGCCTCTCTGTTAACTGGACCTAAGGTCAGCAGTACAACACAGGAACGTGCAACTATGGGGAACATTAGACTTTATATCACAACATTAGTTGGTATTCTAGATCTGCGGTTGTGCGGGGACCGATACTCCACCTAACTGTTTTTAAACCATTCTGATGCATTAACTGTGATGTAACTCGGATGCTGTGATTGAATGCCCTTACATAGGGATCCACCAGTTTGTAGTGAGCTTTCTCTGGGATGTCCCTCCCCTCTGTGGGGATCTTTATTGCTGGCTCTTGAAAATACGATGGACCGCTTTGTTAACTTTGCGTACAACGCCTCATTAAGTATAAGAACATGGCATGTGTTTACTGATGATTAACAATACCATATTGGTAATTAGTAGAACTCAAACAAATTCCTTTCATTCACGTCTGGTATAGATCAAAGCTTTAGCTTCTCTATAAGGTTAGGTAGCCTAAGTGTTATTATGTAAATAATAGTATGTTTGCTGTTCATCTCTGCATGTTTTTACCTCTTTTTTTGCTTGGCGGAGATTTGAATGTGATTTACACTGCATGGGTTAGTTATGCATTTTGGTTCATGCTGTTTTAGGTGGTACTTTCTGGGAACAAGGTCATGCACCCATCGGGTGATCTCAAGCTCATCCTACTTTACTTTCCCAGATTCTTCCGGGCTTAGGGGGAGGTAGGTAGGCACCGGGATTAAGCGCGAAGAATGTCTTCTACTTGTCCTTGGGTTACAATACAGTCACACGTCAATATACATTGCTGTCCATACTCCCCATTACTTTCCTGATCTCTTAAATGTACTCAGTTTAATTAGAAAATGTGGAACTTAGAATCTTGGAACATTAAGGGGTTACAAACACCTAAAAAAAAAAAATTACTTATGCACCTAATATTGAAATCTTCTACTAATATTACTTTTCTTCAGGAAACGCATTTACTTAATCATCAATGGGAGCAAGAAAAATTGAGACCCTGGATCAAAAAAATCATAGCCTCAGCAGGCACCACGAATAGAGCTGGGGTAGCCATTATCATTAAAAATAGCTTTGGGCCAGATATTGGTAAGACGGGGTCAGATAATGAGGGTAGATGGTGTTATTTTACTGCAATTCACCCCTTATTAGATAAACCTATTCTATTTCTGAACATATATGCCCCCTGTACCTCTCAACAGAGCTTTTTTACGAAGATATATAACCTCCTCACTTTATTTCCTAACCACTATTATATTGTGGGAGGAGACTGGAACGCAGTGCAGGATCCCAAAACAGATAGGTCGAATCACAGGGCTCGACCTAACCTCCCAACACATAAAGACATAACCGAACTGAAAGAAGAGTTCAATTTATTTGACCCAAACATTTTTCTAGATCCGGCTCAGAAAAAACACAACTACACCTTTTTCTCCACCTGTGCCAAAAGTTGGTCCAGAATAGACTTTTTTCTTATTTCCAAGGTTTTCTACACTATGAATATCTCCTTTAAACAATCTCCTAGATCTATCTCCGATCATTCCAAGATCTCTCTGGGTATACACCGACAAAATAGGGGCTCAACAGATAGAATAGACATCTGTTGGTGGCTGAACCCCAATCTCCTAGGGAGAGAGGAGATCACCTCTCAAACTGACGAATACCTGGATTCCTTTCTTGAATCCAGGAAATCCTTTCAATCCCCTCTGGATTGCGAATGGGCCGCGATTAAATCAATGATCAGAGGCTTCTTGTTAAATAAAGCAGCATACTATAAGAAACTCTATCATAAAAAAGAACGGGATCTTACCTCTCGCCTTCATAAAGTAGAAATGGAATCTCAGGCCAAACACACCCCCATGTTGGAGGAACGTATGATGCAGCTACAAAAAGATCTAATATCTCTACATGCAGAGAACCTGAGTTTCCATGAGATTAAATCACTGGCCTTATACGCAGACGTAATACACTCTCCCTCCAGATTTCTAGCCAGGGTGATCAACCTCAATAAATCCTCCACATTTATACCTGAAATACATTACCAAGGGAAGGATTTCCAACAACCTAACGAGATTATTGAAATTTTTGAGGCCATCTTCAAGCAAACTTATGGGCCCATAGATAACATAGTAGGGGATTTAGAAATATAATCTTTTCTCAGTAATCTTACCTTTCCCAAACTAACAGAGGATCAGGTTAAGCTCTTAGAAAGGGAAATAAAGACACAAGAAATTATCTCCGCTATTAACAAACTTAAGCCTAATAAATCCCCTGGCCCAGATGGATTCACGGCTGAATTTTATAAAGCATTTAGTATGAAAATATCCAAAATACTGAGCCTATTATTTAACTATATTACCTCCAATGGTTTTAAAGATATACATTTAAATGCCTCCAGAACGATTTTCATTCTTAAACATAATACAGACCCTAAAATTCCCGGGAACTATAGACCCATATCTTTAATTAATTTGGACATGAAAATTCTGGCCATGGTCCTAGCTAACAGGCTGAAAGCTGTTATTACTCACATCATCTCCCCTGAGCAATCTGGCTTTATCCCGGGAAGACAGACTAACGACCAGACTTTACTACTGGAAGCCATGATTCACCATTCTAATTTAGCCAAACACCCCATGTACGCCTTAGCGGTGGATGCATCCAAGGCATTTGACCGCTTGAGCACAAAGTTCTTGTTTGCCGCTTTACCCTTTTTTAACATTCCAATCTCATTTATAGACAAAATAAAAACTCTTTACTCCACAGCATACACCACTATACATATCAATAAATATTCATCTAACAGAATTAACATGGTGAATGGAGTCAGACAGGGTTGCCCCCTTTCCCCTCTTCTTTTTAACTTATATATGGAACCTTTATTCATACTTCTCAAACAAGCCACTTTTCTCCACCCACCTAGTATCTATAGCTTAAAGATTCCTCTGTCGGCATATGCAGATGACCTTAATATATACTTCACTCTTCCTGACTCTGACCCAATTAAAATATTATCTGCAATTAATACATTCTCCAACTTAGCGAATTACAAACTAAATAGGGAAAAATCTTTAATCTTCCCCTTAAACATACACTCTAGATTGCCTAATATAACTTTAGAAGCAGGGATCAAATCGAAAGAACAGCTTCATTATTTGGGTATACAATTCTCCCTAAATAACCATAACTATCTTCAGGATAATGTGGGCAGATATTGGTCAAAGATTCAAAACAATATCAATAGATGGTCTAGACTTAAAATTCCTTTCTTGGCCAGAACCACAGTAATTAAGATGAACATTCTTCCTAGACTATTATATCTGTTTCATTCAACCACCAGTATCCTACATAATAATTTCTTTAAAAAAGTTATATCTTCTATCTCTAGATTCGTATGGGCCCCTAAATCGGTCAGGATCAGTTACTCTAAACTTATTTATCCTAAAGAGCAGGGGGGGGTCTGGGCTTACCGGATTTCAAAACTTACTATGAAATAATCAACGCTAGTAGGGTATTAAAGATTACATCCTATCAGAAAGACAAGGATAAGTGGGCCCCGCCTTGGGTCATCCTGGGAAACAATTACATTAAATCATTAAAATTTAGTCCTGCAGCACTTCCATTCCTAGATGAAGCAAACATAAGCATATTGAAACGTACAAAAGGTCTACTATATAGTATAAAATCCCTTCAGGCTCTGTTCAAATCTTTGAATCTTTCTCATTCCTTCATGACATTACAACCAATTCATCTTAATCCCAACTTTAAATTGAATGGGTACATGTTAAACTTGGTGCAATACCCACTCCTTTTGAATACCTCTATCTCGGAGCTTTTCCCCTTCAGACATCAGACAATTTCTAACCTAAGAATCAGTTTGAATTTGCCCAAGAAGTACCTGACCACGCTACGACAGGTTAGAGAGTTAACAGGAAAGTACCTAGACCATCCCCTGGTCTCGGAGGAAGACATTTCAGCCTGTAGAACATTAATGAAACTTTTGCTTAGTGAGAAAAGGATGACCTCAAATGTATACAAGGTTATTATGTCACTCAGATATCAGAATGAGTTCATTATCTCAAAATTCTGGTTAAAAAGTAACCCTACCATAAACCAAAGTTCAATATCACAGGCTATAAAACGAAGCTCTAAAACCATCCCCTTCAATAAGTTGAAGTATACTCAGCTGATGATTCTGAACAATGCGTATTTTACTCCTGAAGCATTAAGTAAGATCTATCCTAATCAATCCCCTAAATGCCGCTATTGCACGAACCAAACTGATGATATCATCCACCTGTTTTGGAGTTGCAAATGTTCCTATAAGCTTTAGTGTGCCTTGAGAGTGATACTGGAAAAAATCGGATATGAAAAATCCACCCTCTCATGGGAATTTACCATTCTGCACATCCCTCCTCCGGGTGTATCTGAAAGGAAATGTAAAGTTCTAATTCCTATCTTCATGTTAATTAAATATTACATTTCTCTTAATTGGAAAAATAGACACTCCCTCTCTTGGGAGGGATTTAAACGCATAGCTATTAAACACCTCAAGGCACACAAATATTTGTTTCACAATATCAAACACAAACCAATTATTAAGGAATTTTGGGGCATTCTATCTGATCATATACTTAAATGAGTTTGTTTTACTTTTCTGTGCTTTTTGCTCCCTCATGTATGGACAACATCTCTTTATACCTTACTGTGAACAACTTATAATACTAGTTCCTGGGCAATGTAGAACGTGTACATAGTTCTTTTTTTTTTTTTTTTTTCTTTTTATTTTCTTGATGGTGTTGATATGTATGATTTTTACTACATGGTTTTGTAATTTGGCTTGCTTTATGTATTTTTCTTTGATGTTCATTGATGTAAATGTTTTCTGAAAATTGCAATAAAGAGAATTATATATAAAAAAAAAAAAAGAAAACCAAACAGATTTTATGAGGAACAGACCAAAAGATATGAGCCAAAAATCTGGACATTCTGTGAAAATCTGGGCAGTTAAGAGGTATGTTACTGTTTTACTGTGACTTATAAAATTCGGTTTAAGACCTAGAACCTAAATAATGCTACCACTATAAAAATATTTTGTGCTAAAGAGTTTGTCATTTACAAATTTTCAGTAACCCCTATGGTTCCAAAATATGAACATTTGTTTGAAATGTGAAGACATAATTTGATTCTGTCAAAGGGCTTTGTCTCCGCCCATTGGAAGTTAAAGTGCAAACTTCCTGAGCTCCATTGGAGTGAATGAGTTAAGCAAGTTCAAGACAGAGCATGTGAAGTGAACTTAAAGCTCAGTCCTTTGAAATGCAAATTAAGACTACCAGAAGTTACATATGTAGGTCATTTATTTACTAGCAAGCTCCAGATAATGTTCAAGCTCTACAACATTTTCTTGGCATGGTCAACTATTCAGACAAGTTTATACCAGACTTCAGTGAGTTGACAGCACCTTTGAGAGAGCTGACATCCAGAAATATTACATGGTCTTGGTTGGAACATCACTAGAAAGCATTTGAAGACCTTAAGCGGAAAACTGCCACCACACCTACATTAAGATATTATGATGTCAATAAACCAGTAACTTTTTCCTGTGATGCTTCAAAGTTTGGTCTTGGTGCAGTTATTCTTCAAGAGGGAAGACCAATAGCCTATACATCTAGATCTCTTACCCAAACAGAAAAGCAATATGCTGAAATTGAGAACTTTTGGCAATAGTATTTGCATGTTCAAAGTTTCATGATTATATCTATGGTCGAGCTATTAAGATTGAAACTGATCACCAACCTCTAGTTACTATTTTAAAGAAGCCTATGCATTCAGCTCCAGCAATATTACAAATAATGATGCTCAAATTGCAAAACTACAACTTCAAAATGGTCTATCCAAAAGGCAAACTTCTTTATCTGACTGATACCTTATCTAGATCACCCAGAAATACAAAGGGACAGCTTCATGCAGAGAATTTTGACTTTGATGTCATGGAAGTATGTAACTTTTCTGCCACAAGACTTGATGAGCTGAGAGATCATACAAAGACAGATTCAATTTTGCAAAAGCTCAACCACTACATTAATGTTGGAGGGTTGCCAAAGCAAGCTAGTGTACCACCTGAAGTGCAAGCTTATCTTCCTTACAGAGATGAGATGTTGACGGAAGATGGACTTATTTTCAAAGGTCCTAAAATTGTTGTTCCTGCTTCCTTACAACATGAATATATCCAGATATGACATTGTGGTCACCCAGATTCCGAATCTACTAAAAGAAGGAGGAGAGGACTAGTGTTTTGGCCTTCTCTAGCAAAAGACATTGATTGATAAAGTACTTTCTTCTTGTTCAGTATGCAATAGTACTAAACCACATTTACAAAAAGAACCACTTCAGCTAAGTCAAGTTCCTGAACTACCTTGGTAAACAGTAGCCACTGATATATTCAAGTGGAACAATCAGCATTACTTAGTGTTGGTAGACTCTTATTCGAACTGGTTTGAGATTGATTTAGTACCTAATCTAACATCCACTGCTGTTATTACCAAGCTGAAATGTCATTTCTCAGTCCATTGCAGTCCACACAAAGTTATTTCTGACAATGGTACCCACTTTACCAGTCAGTTGTTTCAGAAATTTGTAAAAGAATGGGACTTTGTACATATTACTAGTAGTCTAGAGTATCCACAGTCAAATGGACTAGCTGAATGTGCAGTACAGAGTGCAAAGCAACTGCTGGAGAAATCAAAGTCTGATAATACAGATGTCTTTTTGAATTTATTTAATCTCAGAAACATACCCTGTGATGATACACTTGTCTCGCCTGCTCAGAAACTTCTATCTAGGCAAACCAAAATAACATTGCCTATTACTTACAGTTTGTTGAGGCCTAAAGATAAGAACAAAAGGATAATTAGAGCTCAACTTTTCAGAAAGTGTTCTTTCCAGAAGTCCAGTTATGATAAATTGGGCAGATTTCTTCTTCCATTGAAAGAAAAAGAGACAGTGAGGATACAAACGGTGAAAGGTTTTGACCTGATTGGTCAAGTAACAGGTATATGTACCGAGCCAAGATCCTACTTCATAGAATCTGAGGGTGTGGAGTATAGAAGAAATTGCAGACATCTTCTTCCCCTACCAGAATTGATATTGCAGCATTATTCCTGTGATACAGAATCTAGATCTCAGAGCAATCCAGACAATGTTCCTGTTGCACAACATGTCTTACCTTCTACTTCCATTCCTGATGATGTTCCTGATGTCCCCAAAGCTGAACATTCAGCAGAGACAGTTCCATTTGCTAGCCTAATTCCAATTTCTATGTCATATGATTTGGTTGTATTTCCAGATCTAGTGTGAAATACACAGCGACTTGGACATAATTATCTATATGTATTTAGTTCTGTATAAGTGCATGACAAAGAATTATTTGTAGAATAAATACAGCGAAAATAGGAACAGGACTACCACAGGCAGGACAAAATGTTTTTGTTGCACAACGTTCTGGTACCTCGGTTTCTCGCCTTCTGTTGGAACATTTTTTCATTATCAATCTGTCCCTATATATACACCCTTTAACTTCAATTAGTGAACTTAATTAGTTCCATTATACAATTATACAGCTTAGTTCAAAGGAATGCCTTTTTCATAGAAATGTGATGGAATCTTATAGTTTCTAAGATATGGTAGGCAATGAAAATCATAGTAAAACAGCTGAAAGTGCAGATTTGGGCACAAATACTGCAATAAATGAAATAGATAATAGTATTATGAGAATTGTTAATCTCACAAATGTTAACATTTCTGATATTGCTGAACAGGTTTTGCTCAGAGGCACAACATTTGTACCCACTAAAATTCCATCTTTGGCAGACATGATCATAGATGTGAAGAAATTTAGTTGTAAACTAAATCTTAAAGTATTTTTTATACAAAAAAGGAAATGCCTCTTGCAGATGTAGTAAATAGAAATTAATCTTTTGATGATGAAGATGAGTTACTAAATGTAAGTATTTATGAAAATGAAATGTATGAGTTGTGTGTAGGTTTGGGTGAAGTGGATGAAGATAATGTTGGAGAAAGCAACATCTCATCTGAACTTTTTGTTACAGGATATGGTCATTTGGAAATGCCCAAATTAAGTTCTGATAGCAAATTTATGCCCTCAAAGAATAGTCAAGCTATTAATATCTTTGAAAATTTAGTGTGTAAAAAAGTGGAAAAGAGCTATGGTCAATTTTTGAAGAAGTTCAAGTCTTACAGTTTGAATAAAGTGGAATGGATGGCCTTACAAGAACTTAGAGCCAATAAGGATGGAATGGTATATAAAACAGCAGATAAAGGAGGGAATCGGGTAATTATGGGTGTTACACAATATGATGAGATGGTTTCAAAAATACTAGTGGAAGAGGGGTATTATGTTAAATTGCAATATAATCCCCTGGCAAGATTTTCAAATGAGTTGGAAGAAACATTGAAATGGGGAGAAAGTTTTGTTTTTTTGAAACATCAAGATATAAAAAAGTTGATCATGAAAATTCCTAGACACCCATATATGTTTGCTATTCCCAAAGTTCATAAAAACTTGCTTAATCCCCCAGGGAGGCCCATTATATCTGGAATAGGGTCTTTTTTAGAAAATGTTAATATCTTCTTGGATCTTCATTTCAAAAAATATTTACTTGCTATGCCCTTGCATGTTAAAAACACTCAGCAAATTTGTGAAGAACTTGTTAATTTGAAATGGGAGGATGACTACTTTTGGGTGACAGTAGATGTTACTGCTTTATATGCAAACATTAACATAAGATGGGGTATGGAAGCAATGGCCAGGAAGTTAGGAGAAGGTCCACGTTCCACTTTTTTGTTAAGCTTGTTAGAATTTAATCTTACCCATAACTACTTTACATGGAAAAATGAATTTTTTGTACAAACAAAGGGGACAGAGATGGGGGCAGCATTTTCCCCATCGTATGCTGTCATATATATGGGCAATTTTGAAAATCAATTTATGACAGTATAGGACTATTATGCAAAAAAGTAGTGTATTATAAAAGGTACATAGATTTACTTTTCATTTGTAAAGGTGGTCAGTTGGAATTTGTAAATTCATGGAAATTTTGAACAAGAATATACATGGATTAAAATTTATGTGGGAAATTGGTGGAGATAATATACCATTTTTGGATGTCATGTTTTACATTGATGAGAATAAAAAAGTACAGCACAAACCTTATAGGAAGACTACAACAGTAAATAACCTTTTGCATGCTACCAGCATGCATTCCCCACATTTAATTGAATCTCTACCTTATGTTGAATTCATAAGGATATTTTTGAATACCTCTGAGACTGAATTAAAGAAGAACAATTTGGATGAAGTATATATTAGCTTAAAAAACAAAGGTTTCAATGATGATATATTACAGGTAGCAAAAAATAAAGTGATAAAAAGAGGAGGAAAAAGTTGATTTCAATTATCAAGGAAGAATGGTCAGAAATAATTTAGAAACTAAGATGGATAAAGATGAGAAGTTATTCTTTGTAACTAGATATTCTGACTTTTCTCCGATTTTGGAAAAAACTGTCAGCAAGCATGGGAGATTGTCTATGAAGACATCTCCATAGGTTCATTGTTTCCCAGACATATAACTTTTTCTTACAGTAAATACAATAATTTGAAAGAGTTATTGAATAATAAAAAGAGTTTATATATAAGTCCTTTTGATAACATAAGTAAAAATGTTGGGACATAGTGCTGTGGGAGATGTTCTATTTGTAATCGTGTTAAAAACTTAGATGGGAAAAAGATCAATGGTAAACGGTATAAGGCCACAGAATATTACAATTGCGATAGTTGTGGTGTACTTAACAAATAAGTGCCAAACAAGAAATAGTTTACTGCCTATTTATGAATATAATATTGTTTCAAATCATTAATAATGCCTACCACATGAAATAAATATTATTAAACACTGAATATAATATGAATTTATTTATACAGATATCATAGCAGATTTTTAGTCAAATTTATCATGTAATTACCATGACATTACTACAGCTTAATAATCAACATTCCTAATTACACTTGATAAACTAGTTACAGTAACAAAAAGGTAATATGACTTACTATGTGTAGATTAAGCAGATAACATTCACTATTTGTTAACTCACTATTACATGGTTCCACCGTTAATGAACTATAGATTACCTCTAAAGAAAAGTCATGTCATTCAAAGTTAAACATGGAAGTAACCATGATAAATATCTCTGATTTATATATTATCACTGACAACCAATTCATTTATTAATCAGTCTTGAATAAAACTATAATTTCTGTAAATATGTAAATTGTATGAAGTTCCAGCCTTAAGAAAGACACTACCAACACCTTCAGGTAAAATCTATGAATTCAAATTGTCAAGTAAATGCTTAGGCATTAGAAAGGAAAGTGATTAGTGTTTCTAATATTTTTCTACTATAGATCTGAAAAAAGGGTGCACTTACAAAGGGATTATTATCAAAATCTATCTTAGATATGTAGAACAGACTTAAAACTAAATACTAAAACATAACAGAAAAGGTTATAAAGTTCCATTCATATTACACATTTTCACTTCCTTGTTTCCAGCATGAAGCAAGTGATGTCAGCATCACTCTAAGAAGACTTTTCACCTCAATTCTTTGTAAAGCTCTGCCCAGGTTAACTTCAACATCTTATGAAGATTTAGATTCAAGCAAACTGGTAAAAATCTAAGTAAGTGCACATTAAAACTGCATACAAAGCATGTAAATATGAGAAAACTTAATGTCTTAATATCCAGTATACTATAGTGAACAATAAAAACATATTTCAACAAAACCACACCAAACAATTCAATTAGAGACTCTAGATCCTAAGAATAAATAAACTAAAAAAAGTAAATATACATTCATCAAACTAAGAGCGGTAGAGAAACAGAACTATTCCCCATCAAACAAGAGTAAAGTCATTATCTAAACTCAAAACTAAGCAACAGGATAACTGTATTCCATGTGTATATTTGCTTTACGATATAAAACAACTACTTTTAGAAACAATAGTAATATAATGGATATTTTAAATAAACATTTGGTTACTACAACTATATATATGTGTGTACTACTGAACACTATATAAAATAAAAAAAAATATCTAATGAAGGAATGAAAAAGAACTAGAAAAACAAATTTCTCATTTGAGGGCATTTGTTCTTTATTATTCAAACTTCATCAGAAATCGTTCAGTATTCAGATATAAGTGAGTGAAAATTCTAAAGTAAATGGCCTAAAATACAAGAGAGAAAGCTCCTCCCACAATGTTGATGTCAGGAGCTATCTATTCCATTTGAGTAAACATTTTATGTTTAAATTACCATTCAGTCCAGAGGTGAGTCAGCATACAGCCTGACTTGCCACTGCAGTTCCTTAACCTCAAGCAAGTTATTACTGTCACCAAAAGGCACAACTACTTTCTCAACAACATAAAAATGAAAACATGACAACTGGGAACACACAGAGCTATGATTGGCTAAAGCATTTTTAAAATCAGAGATTTTAATAGCTCTGCAATGTTCCTTTATTCTGTCACTTAGCTTATGAATAGCTTTACCAATGTAGAACGATCCACAGTATGAGCAAATTGCAATGTAAATAATTACAAGTTGAAGCACAACTGAATGCTTTTTTAAGCTTTAGGTTAAAACTAAGTACTGACAGAAACAACTGATTTCCCACTAAAATGTATTTACAGCAAATACAATGACCACATGAGAACATGCCTGCATTATTAGGAATCGACAAACTGTACAATTTTTTTTTCAGATTCAAATAAAGATTTAAACAACATAGTTTTTTTTTTTAAACAAAATGAGGGGGTGGGGCCCAAAGCTCTGCAACATTCTTGGTTAGCATTATTAATGCTCCAGTTTGTGGTGATACGTTGTCTAATGTAGTTGGACTCAAAAGAGATTGGTAGTAGAAAACGAGAACTGTCATTGCCCTGATTTTTACAGATGTTAGTAAACCCATACTTTAAAATGGGTTGGTGGCAAGAATGCCTGAAAGTGGAAACTTGTTGAAAGAAAGAGTAGATGAAATCAGCAGCATAGTTTCTTTCTAAAAAAAGCCCTTTCAGACTTTTACATTCTCTAAAAAAAATGTTGTCTTCACTGACAAGTCTGCTGATGCGTACATATTGGCCTTTTACAATATTCACCCTGGAGTGAGAATATTAAATAAGGGGGATGTGGGGGGCATAGCCCCCCACATTATGCCGATAGTTTTTACTGAATGTATATATATCAATGCATTTCTAATGGATATACCTTCTTATAATAGTGAATACATTAAAATTATGCCCTCCACACCCCCTCTTACTTAATATTCTCACTCCAGGGTTGCACTGCAATGGGGCAGGGGCTATATTCCATTTTCGACCAAATGAACTTCGACCAAGTGAGCTTTCAGTCAAGTGAGCTTTCAGTGAAGTGCAATGCCTGGTATCATTTTCAACTAAGTGTAATTCGACCAAATGTATGGAATCCATATATAGAGATCCCACACACATGCTTGGACAAATGTAGCTGCTGCTACTATAGGTTTAAATACTTTAGGACTATTAGCAAGATAAATTTTGATCTCAGCAGGGGACACATCTGATTTTTTTTTCCTGTAATTTACTTAAAGGAAAAAATGTTTTCTTTTAACCATTACTTTTATTGAATAATCATTATCATGTCTGATTGTATGTTCTCCTGTTTTAATAGGATTATTTGGCCATGGTAACTTTACCATTAACTCCTTTTTCAAAATGGAGACCACTCTTACTATGATGGAGTAAGGAGTAGTACCTTTGTTCCTAGATGCAGTAGACAGAGACCTATGTGCCCTCTCTATACCAAAAGAAAGTATTTCCAGTATATGTACATTTTTATGTAACCAAGCATTGCAAAGGTTTATTATGTTATCACTTTCAAGTTTTTATGGTAATCCCTATATTCTTAAATTATTTCTTCTGTGTTTATTTTCTAAATCATATCTTTTGTCCAAAGCTAACTGCTTTGTTTTAGCAAAAATTCAAATTTTATTTCACCTTCACTTATACTTTCCCCAAAGTCACTTTAGCCATCTTCCATATTGCTGATTTGTTCATTATGTTGATTTACCCCATTACTTAACAGGTGTATTTGGTTTTTTACAGTCTTCTTTTAGATTATCCATTTTTGAATCCAGTGTGTCAATTTTTATTGAAAGGTCATGGCCAGGATTCCATGCAGTTCATGGAATCTGGCGCATTTTGTTGAGTTCCACCCAAAAGTTGCAGATAATTAAGTAATATGCTAATAGTGTACATAGAATAACTCAGTACAAAGCACATCTATCCAACAAGGTCACTGTCAAACATTCATGGCAAATCTGTATATGTCCAGACAAGTGGTTTATAAACTGAGCTGTGCATTATTAATGCCCATCAAGTGAAATTATACAATCTCAATGCAAATAACATGAAATCAATAAAGGAAGACAAATCTGCAGGAATCTTTTAACTAGCTGAAAAATGTTTACAGACAACTACAGATGCATGAATAATATTCACAAACAATTATGGATTTCATCATAATGCTTGTATGTATTTATAATATATGGGATCTGAGAGAATCCACAAATTTCTAAATATTTTCTAAATAAAAATAAGTAAGGTGAAGAGCAGTCATGGCCACTTTGTGATGGCTAGCAGTAGCTAGCAATGAGTATGGGGAAAACAAGCAATGCACACATCCAGGGAAATAGAAAACAGATGTGGGGTAACGGTGAAAAAGAGGGGCACACAAGAGGTACATTGAAATAGAAAAGTCTGAGAGATTGTCAGGGGAGCATGGGTAATTTTCTGGTGGGAATAGGCCCCTTTTTGGACTATAAAAGGAATGGAAAAGACAAGGAAAGAGGAGGAGGAAGGACAAACATAATAAATATCAAAACATCAAAATACATGACAGAGAAATTTTGGAAAATAACATTCAGATGAGTTAAATTATACAGCACACTATACAACATGCTTGAAGGAAAATTGACCAACAGGGTAGGAATGCATACCAGCCATGGTACAATGCATAAATACAAATGTATCTATGTATTATGTAGTGCTGCGATGGTGCAAACTATGCAACAGTCATACTTGAAGCTGTGTGATGGCCATTAGTAGTGGGTTGTAGTGAAATAAATGGTGAGTGCAGTACACAGCGGATATTAAATCCCATAAAATTTATCAGCAGTGCAAGTGTAAGCCAAACTACAGCATGGAAGAGCAAATGCAGCCTGGGAAATGCAAGAAAAGACAAGCAGAAGGTAGACTAGAACCTCCGACTGTGCAAGTGAAAGGCAAACAAACAAGTACGATGCCAAACAGATGTACTGTAGCAAACCAAGTATGAGACTGTGTAATACACAACTACATGTACACAGCCTAAATATATGCAAACTGGACTGCATATGTGAACAGATGTGTTGTCATATATGTATGACCTGCATTAGATGAACATAATCCTATCAGAAAGCAAAGGCAGTACAAGTACACACAACAAAGGCATGGAATAATAGTTAGTAATTAAGATCTGCATACTGCTAAATAAGGACTGCCAATGTGTGCCTAGAAATGAGGCAAAAAAAGTCATGTTCAGTATTCAAAACACAAGTACAACTGGGAAAATTACCTTGCCTGCATATGCCTTGCATGTGTATAATAGCAAAATTGTTGCAAAATGCAAGTAAAAGAAACAGGCACATAATTAAGCTGGACAACTGTATATAAAAGGATACACTGCTCATGCATATGTTCATCACATAAAGTGGTGTGGAAGTCCACCCAAGCTACACTGATGCAAATGGCTAGTGTATATCTCATGGGCAGACAGCATACCTGATGGCTATAAACATGTTTGTGTACATATTACACAAACACAGCAGTGTGCAACAAGTAAAAAGCAAAATGCATAGGTACACAACATAGTATTTATTATCCCATACATTGTCATGACAACATAATAGGACAGGCACATCAAACACCCTTAATGATATAGCAAAATCATTGTGTATGACTGAGCAAACAGTCATACACATGAAAATGGGTGAATTGAATGTACACACTTCCAGTGCACAAGGGCATTTGTGTCTCAATCATACTACATTGAGAGAGACATGTACATGTATGTAAATCACTGTATATATATATATATATATATATATATATATATATATATATATATATATATATATATATGCCAAATGCCTAAATATAGACTATATAGACAATGATTTACATTCATGTACATATATGCCAAATGCCTATACATATGGACATCTACACTGGTATGATTGTGCAAACTGTAATATAACTTACAATGAGAAACAAAGCATGAAGGATTAATGCTAAATATAGCATCAGCTGTATATACAGTAATAGGAAAATGACTGTCTATGCAGTATGTGAAGGATAAATAACCATGAAAAGCATTTACATGAATGTGATACAACATGGCACAATATGTGCCACTGCATGCCGCACACAAAGTTATTGTGTCTGTGTCACAGCAATGATAAGACAATATTATACAAATCACAGAGGCAAGGACTGGTCTTGTTACTGAATAGACATAAGACAGCAACAACCAAGGTGCAAAGGGTGCTAAGCATACACACGTGTAAGATGTGTAAATAAAGGAAATGGACCCATCTCACTGTATTATGTGTGAAATGTGTTAATAATGCATTTGTTGAGTTGCTGTCTTCTTTCCCATGTATACAGCAGAACAATTGTGTTTCACTTGCATCCTGTTAACTGCAACAGTCAGACCTATTACATACAGAGACACAGTGTATGGGACATAATACTATACTGCACAGCATGCATAGGAGTTCACACATATACACACAATTAATGTACAGCACCCTTGCTCTTATGGAGCAATGTATGCATTAAGTACAGCTGATTATGTAAATGTAATTGCTTCATGAATGTGTACTGTGAAAATGTGTCATACACCACGTGTAACCCAATGCCACCTAGGACACAATATCTGCAGTGTATGGCTGGATGTATATCAGCTAAACATGACAGAAATGTGCTATGGTCCACACAATTGTGCCTATACATTACATTTTGTGAAAGAGCAAACACTATGGTGGCAGTTTTAAATAACTGATCACACAGACAAGACCACCCTGATGGGGTTGAACATAACTAACTATGTCATGTATAATTTACCAGAAAGAATCACACATTGTCCATGCCATGTCCTGAGAGAAATTCTGCATCAGGTCCTACATCTGCATCTGAAAGACATCTGGTCCCATAAATCATCTCCCTGCCACACTGGCTGATTATCTCCTATGGTGAGCATCAGGAACAATGGCACTTGCAGGTCTGGGTCTGTCATCATCATCAATCATCATCATCATCATCATCATCCATCCTGTCATCCTCCTGGTCCTCTTGATTTTGTCACTTGGCAGGGGTCTGGCACATTGTCTCCTCAGTCGTCCAGTTGATGAACTGACACAGGTCCCATCCTCTGTCAAGGATAACCCCCAAAAAAAAAAGTATATACAAAATCCATGTTTGCCTAAATTTAGGACTACAAAACATAAACAATCTCACATGATCTATGGATGGAAATGGTTCATTATTTCATATTACAGTAATGTATGTCTGTATGTAACTGTAAGAACATATGTGATCAATGCATTTCAAATCACAACAATATAAAAAATGTTATCAATCATACATTCATGTGCAATGCATCTCAGTAACAACACACTATGAGATGGCCACCTGAATACAGTGAAAGACATACTATGCTGTTAACATTACAAAAAATAGGACACTAACTCTGACATGTTTGCTAAAGGCATATCACAGTACAATACAGGTGCCAATTAAACATATTTATCAGACAGTATGCCCCATAATGTGTGTTTATACTTTGTATAAAATAAATAAATGAGTGCAGCAGGTGTATGGTCAGGATCATCTAACATTTCCAACATCCTATTATCAATGTGTATGGATGATATCCATACACAATGATAAATCTAACAAATCTGCTGGGCATAGTCTGTATTCGTACGTGATTGGTAAGGCCTGGAACTTCTTGCCTGCGTCTATCAGGTCTACACCCTCCCTACCATCTTTCAAAACCACTTTGGAAGACTTCCTATCTAAAATATACCTTGTTCTTACTCAAAACCAGGATAAATTATATCCCTAAATGTGAACAAGTACCTTTTCATTCCTTATACCTCCTTACCCTCCAGTCTTCACTTACTTCCTTATTTCTATCTAATTCTCTTCTCTGATTTTCTCTCTAAATATACCATAAGCCTATTTTTCCCTCACTTCATGTTGCAATTCCTCTTTGTATTAGACTAACTTATCTTTAATTTTTCTACATACTGTCTAAACTTTCTCTAAATATTAAACTATTGTCATACACCTTATATCAGTTCTTAACCAATGCTTTCATATTAGCTTCAATTTGTTATAATCATCTAAACTACAAATGTTTTTGTTTTATTTTTGAAGATTGTAAAATTATTCTTATTAATTTTTTTTTTGTAATAATTTGGAGCTTTTCTCCCTGGGCCTGCACTGAAAATGGGCTTCTACCCAGTCGGACTTTCCCGGTAATCAAATGTTAATAAATGAATAAATGAAGCAGAAGGCCATGTGTGGAGCACTATGCCCATCATGCAATATACAGTTTATCTGAGAAAATGCTGTTGCTACTTGTTCGGGTATGAAACAGCCATCATTATACCTGAAAAACAGACACATACATAGCACAACATATCAAGAAAAGCATGGCATGCAACAATGTCACATGTCTGCATTCAAAACAATTTCCACACCGTAAGCTGACTTGACATTGATAGCATCACATTTTGGAAGGGACCTGTGATATGAAACCCTTGGCATATGCATTATAACATAGTCATGCAGACAGACTGTCAGAAAAACATAATGTCCATAATCCATTATTTGTATGTGTTCCTGACACAGTTGAGTTAAGGTGTCCATAGTACAGTTAAACTCATGTGTAACTGATGTTTATGTGCAGCAAAGGTGTCATTTGGGCATCCAGTTTCTTAACTATATACAGCAAGAAGAACAAGCAGTGGAAATATTAATAGCTATACGCAAATCAGATAAGCAATGCAACATGATTAATGGCTAACATTACAAAATCACAGAATTAGAATGCAGTACAATACCACATCTCCGAGAGTCTGACAAGCAGTCAGGCACTGCCTCATGAAGATGATGTCAACATGCATGCCCCTACATGTTATGACATTGCGGAATACACTGGTGAAGATGTGATGATAACAGCCATACTTTAAAATTGTAAATAAAATAAAAAAAAGGAATCAGGAATTGATGGAGCTACACAGGAATTCCTGGCACCCCATTATTTTGCAATCAAAACCGACAAATTCCAAGGCAATCAGTATGGTTGAGTTGTATGAGAAGACTATATTGGAAAGGTTGGGACTTGGAACCATATACATCAGTATGCATATGTTGAAAGTAGATTTATTACCACCTATAACACAATGTTCTATACAAATATAACAGCTATGAATGAAAAATTGTGCTGAGATATAATTTATATAGATTTAACTTCAGAATTTGATATGGTCATACACAAGATACTGATCAAAAAATTATAAGAACTAGGTATTGACGTACTCTTGATAAGATGGATAGCTGCATGGCTTACAAATAGGACATAACAAGTGTCATACAGCAAATGGAAAGATGAAATTCAAGGTTAGTGTCAGGGTGCCCCATTTGGCTCTATCCTAGGCCCATATTTGTTTAATTTGTATCTTTCAGATCTATCTTTTTCATCTAAGATGTTCAACAGTCTTTAATCAGAAGACATGAAACTGGGTAAACTGATTACATGTGTTAAATATAGGACATGTCTGCAAAAGAATTCAACCATACTGATCATTTGGGCACAAGAAAAAATATACTGATAAATACATCAAACCACAGCATATAAGATTTGGGAGACATAAATTGAAAGGTGAATATTTAATACAGCAGACAGTAATTTAAACTATAGATTAATTTAAGTTCCTCGGTATATGAGTAGACACAGTTTTGAGTTTTTCTAATCATATCAACCAATTGGCTAATGATATTTATATAACTATAGGCTGTAGAAAAATATTTATAAAATCTAGGAGATCAGAAATGATGAAGTCATTATTTACTTGCTTTGTTTGCTACATTAGACCCAAATCTGAGTATGGAATAACAATATGGAAAACATATAAGAAAACAAGCATGAGTAAACTGGAACGAGTACAGCAGAAATATGCCAAATACATCCATGAACATTTAATTTATTAAGAAAGACTAAAGTATCTGAAATTGTACAGTGTCTCATACTGATCTTTAAGAGGAGACAGGTATATAGGGCATTTAGAGACAACGTCCGGGAATGTTCGGGGTTATCACAAATTAATAGAGAATCATCAGACAACTATGTAGTTGTATACAATTGCTTCAGGTTTGTTTTCTGGTGATTTTAAAACTTTATTAGAATGTAGGGAGAGTAAATGGCAGAGTAGTTTGTGTGCTGATCACTTTCCTGGTCTCCGTGAGACCATTAATATTAAGTGTTTTTTACAGATGCAAAAATTATAATACAAAAAAAATTAAGTATGAATACCTAAATATTATGTGTGTTTATTTGTATGTCTGTTAAATACATGCATGTACATACACATATATATTTTTCAAGGTGATTTACTATTTTGTATTAAGGTAAAAAATCTTTTAGTTGTTTTATTTCTTTAAATTTATGTATCTATGCTACTGGCTTATTAGGTCATGTGATGGATGATTTTCTTTAAAATGGGTGGTTTGAAATTAAAGATGTTTGTTTTCTGATGAAGTTCATTGCGAATTAAATTGAATGAAAGTGCTAAACACATTTTTCAGTCCGGCTTCTTTTTGTGTGGTTTGAAGTGCATTGCTGTTTATACAGGAAACCAACAAGCGTGAACTACTTACTTCACAAAGATAGTATGTATCCAGTAAATACTAAACACAATGTAATAAAATCACAAGGCTACAGATTAGCATGCATTACCATAAATTTGGCTCCTATTTTTCAAAAATATGAATGATATTGAAAATGATTTCTTAACCAAAGGATATGAATCAAATATATTACATATGATCCTGGATCCCATTAGAGATTCTAAAATGGACAAAGACCCAATGTGGAATAGGCCTTTTGGTAGAATTATGCAACGAGGGCACCCTAACCCAAAAGAAAAGAAAAGTAAGGACATCTGCATTTTAACTTAAACCTGGGATTTTAATACAATTAAAGCCATTATTAAGGAGAAATGGGCCATCCTCACTGACAATCAACAGCTTGTAAAGGTTTTAGGAGTTCACCCTACTTTTGTATATAAAAAGAGCAGAAGCATACGTAGCTATGTGGAAAAGAAAAATAAGGAACCACAGGATGAAACCAGCACTAAAATCTGTGGGCCACCTAACTGCACCTTCTGTGAATACTTGATGGAGTGTGACTCATTTGAGTGCCCCATCTTAAAAGGATGGTGAAATCTTCAGCAGTTGGCAATTGTAATATTGAAAAGGTTGTATATAGGGCCATGTGTATATAGGGCCCTGCATTTTATGTGGGTAAGGCTATGAATAAACTGAAAAGGAGGATTTCAGGTCATCTTTCTGACATCAGACATAAATGCCAGAGGAACGCCATATCCAAACACTTATTTGAACACCCCAGACATTCTGGTTTTAAATTTATCATTCTAGTCTATGTAGATATGGATGAGCTTGAAGGGGGATGTCAATGGTGGGTTGGAGAAAAAAGACCTATGCTGACAGTTGAAGTTAAATGCAATTAAAAAAACAGGCCTTAACTACTATTTTTCTATTAAGAGTGTGTTGAATTTACGCAAGCTACCACACAATCTGTAAACTTTTTTGGGGGAATTTTCTGAGGAATAGTTTTGTGTACTAAAAATATACTAAATAATAAAAATAAAATGATGTGTAGAATGTGTATAAATATACATCTGTTTAGCACACAAAGGTACCAAGTAGAGGTAGTCAAACCCAAAACACGAAACTCAATCCAAAGTGGAAGCACCAGCAGTTTATTTGGTACATAAACGCAAATATTCGCAAGGCATTTTCGTCCACAAGACTTCTTCAGATGTAACAAAGAAAAGAAAAAACTAGCTGTAGCATCCTTTATACCCCCCACAAATCACTTTAATTGTTTAATAATAAAATAAATTGACAATTGGAAACACCTAGATTTATGCAAATACTCTACTTTCTGTAACCCTTGCAGGTCTCTTTGCAAGCATGTCAATAGAAATACAAATAAACAAATAAGCAAATTCACAACTAACAAATCTATTTTAAAAACATGTTAAACAACATGTAACTTATGCGTGCAACATTAGGTAGAATTAAATGAGTAGAATTTTAACAGTAGATTAAAAAATAGATTAAAAAAGTAAAATGAAAGAAGCCTAAAAAATGTAAAACACATAACAAATATTGTGGTGACCAACTTAAAATCTCACTGTTAAATAAAACTTGAATGAGCCCTATCTCAACTTAAGATATATGTATATACTTATAAGTATGCATAAAATGTTTAAATACAAAAGTATTTGTGAGTATATGTAAAGAAAGTGTATTCAAGGGACCTGAAAAATGTATTTAGCAAAAATGTAGAAAAATATGTATAAAGTGTATAATGCATTATGTAAACAGAGAAGTGTTCCCGAAATAAAATGGGATTCCAAATTAGCTGTCCTTAATTTCAAGATGGGGACAATAGAGATGTGTTCATTCAAACCAGGAGGCTTATTTGCTTCCAGTAGTAACTGCCAAAACACTTCTCTAATCTCTATTCTGGTCTCCCAGGGACCCCCCTAACATCTTGATGTACCACCTCTATTACAAAAAAGCTCCATTTGGCCTTTGGACATACAAGTGTATGTTTATAGATGGCGTTATTGCCATCATGTGTTCTGATGGCATTCAGATGTTCATAAATTCTTTTCAATTTACGGGTAGTTTTTCCGATGTAGAACACACCACATTCTTTGCATAGGGCTAAATAAATCAAACCTTCACTATTCAAACTACTACTTTTGACCAGATAGTCCCTCTCCATTATGTACACTGAATCCTGCATCAGGATGTAGTAGCATTGGGCACAACGTCCACACTTGTATGTTCCTGGTTTTCTTCCATACAACAACCTGTGGTCTTTCTCCAATAACTCCTTAAGGTTTTTTCCTTTTTTGTAGGTACATTTTAATGGGTTCTTAAACAGTACCTCCAGATCAGAGTAACAACTAAACCTGTCCCAGTGTTGTGCAATGATGTCTCTAACCCTTGGTGTGTTCTGATTGTAAAACATAACATAATTACACCAAAATGTTCCTTTCTTATCTAAATCTGAATGGCTTGGATTTTCATTGTTGGCATTATCCTTGCTGGCTAGCAAACTAACCTGCCCCGTATGCCCTTTCAACTTATCACGTTCCAAAGTGTCACTTCCCAAAATGGGGGAAAATTAAGAATTTCTACCAGCTCTCACCTCAGCCATAACATCCTCTATTAAATCCCTAGGGTATTTCCTAACTAGGAACATGTCCATCACTTTCTGGCTTTCATGTTCATAGTCCACATCCCTAGAGGTCATCCTACAACTACGAACAAATTGCCCCTTAACAATACTTCTTTTCTGTGTATAGGGATGTGAACTAGTAAAATACAAATAGGAGTTGGAAAAAGTCTCCTTCCTGTAAACATTGGATGTGAATTCCTGTGCAATACAATCCTTTCTGATGGTAACATTTAAAAAAATAATCTCTTGATTTGAAATATGATGGGTAAATCTTAAAAAAATTGTTGTCTGATTCAAATATTGAACAAATTCCATCAATTTTGTTTCATTACCCTTCCAAAAAATACAAATATCATCAAGGTAGTGCTTATAATAAATCCAGTATTGTGCATATTCTGATTTTAAAATTCTACTCATTTAATTCTACCTAACGTTGCACACATAAGGTTACATGTTTTTTAACATGTTTTTAAAACAGATTTGTTAGTTGTGAATTTATTATTTGTTTATTTGTATTTCTATTGACATGCTTGCAAAGAGACCTGCAAGGGTTACAGAAAGTAGAGTATTTGCATAAATCTGGGTGTTTCCAATTGTCAATTTATTATATTATTAAGCAATTAAAGTGATTTGTGGGGGATATAAAGGATGCTATAGCTAGTTATTTCTTTTCTTTGTTACATCTGAAGAAGTCTTGTGAATGAAAATGCCTTGTGAATATTTCCGTTTATGTACCAAATAAACTGCTGGTGCTTCCACTTTGGATTGAGTTTCGTGCTTTGGTTTTGACTACCTCTACTTGGTACCTTTGTTTGCTGCATTGTTTTTTTTTTTTTTTGTCGTTTTGGGTACCTGGCCTCTTGTGTTTTTTACAGTTATTTATACATCTGTTTAGTTACTTTAATCTCAGTTCTGCTTCAATTAGATCACACCAGTGATTTAAACAATAAATTCAACACACACATTTTTTCATGCCACTATTACCATGTAGTATTGGTACAATTCTCCCATTTAACATGCTGGTGGATGCTTATGCACACACCTGCACACTTTTGTACATTACTAGTTTACTTCATCCACTATTTTCTGTATTGTTTGTGTGATTTTTCTACTAGTTTTCATTGTATAAACATGTTTTGGGGGCTGTAAACATGAAAATTGTCATGCCAGGTTTTTTTCCTTCAAAGCACTGACATTTTTTTCTGAGCTGTTAATAACTTAATGTTTTATGCACACTAATACACATGGATAGATATTTATTAGATATTATTAGACAGATATGTTTTATATTTATAGTGTTCTAGTATGATTTTATATATATATATATATATATATATATATATATATATATATATATATAGCTGTGTTTTTCTTGTCGGAGACCTGATAAGGCTTCATTGCATTAGTAAGTCAAAAGAGATTTTAATTAAAAGTTTTTTATGTATATGTTATGCTTTTCTTAATACCTCATCTTGGAATGTGGGTTGCAAATAGATAGTTTTTCTTTAACTAGGATTTCATTTGATCTAATCAGTGGTAGTGTGTGTGGGGGTGGGTACTTACTGTTCTATAACACAGTTTTTCAGCCCTGTTTATATTGTTTGCTATGAACAGGCTGGTTTAAAATTAAACACTACATACATTTTCCACACCTACTTCTAAGTATATAAAAGCTGATATGTTTAACATTGTTAAACTATTTCTAATTTTTTTGTTACTGATGATCATTTATCTGTGACAAATAGAGGCTTGTTGCTTTGGAACACTACCTGCGTTTCATGATTTTTGGAAATTATTGTGACTAAGTTCATTAATGAAGTTTTAAGAACATGAGGTTCTTTGTTTTTATTTTTTCCTCAACGCTCGTGGTGGTGAGGTTGTAACTAGACTGATTCCTGTACTTGTTCATTTTTTACATTCCATATGTTTAATATATGTCAGTATTGATAATCACATCTGTGCATTTCCTAACTACTGTGTTCTTCATTACCTGCCTAGGACAACAGCAACCTTCACATCAGGCTCAGCCAAATGGTATAGTATCTTCTGTGTTTTATACCTCTGTTGGAATGCAGCATGATGATCTTTATTTGCTTCTCGATGATGTATATATATATTTCCCCATGAACATTTCAGTTCAAACCTCACCTCTGGCAATGGAATACAACCAGGACATGTCGGGTATGCTTTACTATTTTATTTATTCCCAACTGTCAGCTGTGCACAGTATGTAGCATACATGAAATCTCTCTGCTATATAATGTCTATGAATCTCACCCAGGCACAACATCCTTGAAAGTCCATATCCCTGTTAACATTGTAGTCACATAGTTGGCCCATATATCATTGCTAAGCTGTATCATGTATTGTTTGTGCATGTAATTAACGTGTGTCATCTGTCTCTTGCTGTAACCCATCTACTGCCTGCTTCTCCAGTAGCCTGTCTGCTGATACCGAGTTGGGATATGATTTGGCTCACTGTTATAACATAGCCCATGGCACACAGGACAGAGATTTGGGTTTATTGTCTGTCCCAGAAGCAGACAGCTATGTGGATCCTGCTCTAGCCTCAGATATTGAGGACAATGTGGTTGAGCATTCTGTGGACATGGTTATAGTGGCTGCTGGACATGATGTCCATGAGCCATTGTTCCATGCAGAGTCACTTAATGAGGTGACTCTTCCCCCCAACAAAGTGGTACTGCCCTTCAGTGGATGTATGGGAGTGTCCTGTGATGGATAGGACATCTGGGACTGTTAATGCTGTGAATGAACATGTGTCAGAGTGTGTCCACCTTCTATTACAGGTGAATGAACATTTCCAGGGATGTCATTTAACTGATGTTCATGCAATTGCCTGTGCAAATGATTGTGTAACACACCGGCTGCATGTGTTACATGAAGGTCAAGAAAGCAGACATGGTGAGATTATGCCTGTGTTGGCTGCACAGTACGACAGTGTGTTGTTTGCAGCATGCTCCATTGAAAGTCTTGTTATGGCAGTGTTAGAGCAGTGCCATAGTACTAACCAGGTATTACATGCCCTAACTGTGCTAAGCAGATTACCTCAAGTGGTCAGTGGCTGACTCACTCACATTAGATTCACACTTTGCCATTGGACATCAGTGTTTCTACTGCAGTATACACACACATTTGCTGACAGCCACTCCACTGTGAGCCCAGTAGGCATGTCCAGACAGTCACACTGAAGTCATGTTACTTCCCATATAACATCTGCAGGTCTCACCATGTCCAGCTCCTCTGTTGAGCAACATGTGATAAGTGTTTCTGGATGTTGCAGGGGAAGCCAGGAATGCTGTTTGAGCTGTCTTCATGGATGCCTAGACTTTGTTAGTGTAACACCAACATCTTATCCAATGAGTGACCTGTTGTGTCATTCTGACCCTATGGCAATGATGAACACTGTGCTGACCACTGACAAAGTAAAGTGTCTGTGGCTTCTTGACATGTCTGATGCCACAGGATTTTCTTATATTTTTTTATGAAATATGTGAAAAAATTAATTTGTGGATATGCATTACCTGATTTACACTGACATATTAGGGATGGTACTACTAACAACAGTGCAATATGTGATGCCATGCTTTAATGTTTGCATCTTTGTTACTGAACACATACAAGTGATATTTTCCTTACAGTTTGCCTTGCTGTCTGCCATTCACACATGCACAGCTATGTCGCTGTATATGTACATGTGTCACTTACGGTATTTAATATGGTCCTGCACATACCTAACACCATAACTAACTGCCTTTCTGTGTACCTGTTTCCATTTTCAGTCGCTGTGCTTACATGTATTTCCCATATTTCCCATGTGTGCCTTCCCTTATCTGACTGAACCTGCACATAGATGTGTATGTATGTGTGTGTGTGTGTGTGTGTGTGTGTGTGTGTGTGTGTGTATATATATATATATATATATATATATATATATATATATATATATATGTGTGTGTGTGTATATATATATATATATATATATATATATATATATATATATGTGTGTGTGTGTGTGTGTATATATATATATTTATATATATATATATGTGTGTGTGTGTGTGTATATATATATATATATATATATATATATATATATATATAAATATATATATATGGGTCTACTACAGTTGACTGAAAACTCACTTGATTGAAAATGAAATTGCTAGGACCATTTGACTGAAAGCTCACTTCACTGAAAACTCACTTGATTGAAACTCGTTTCATTGAAAGTCATAAATTGTCTTTTCCCCACTGTAGTGCAACCCTGGAGTTAGTAATATAAAGTAAGGGGGGTGTGGGGGGCTCATATCTTGGTTATATATTCTCTTTTGCAAACAGTTATTTATTGCACTTGTTAAGTATCGCTGTGTATAGTTCAAAATGTTTATAATATGTGGCTGTGCCCCCCACCCCACCTTACTTTATATACTAACTCCAGGGTTGCACTACAGTGGGGAAAAGGCCATTTATGACTTTCAATGCAATGAGTTTCAAAGAAATGAGTTTTCAGTGAAGTGAGCTTTCAGTGAAGTGGTCCTAGTAATTTCATTTTTAGTCAAGTGTGTTTTCAATCAACCATAGTAGTCCCATATATATATATATTTATATCAACAACATTGATTGTGTTGTCGATATGCTGTATGGTCAGTGACACTGCTGCTTGGCATGTCTGATTATATATTACATGGAAATGACCCACGCTGCAACAACACCATACGTAGGTAAGGCAGCACTGCTATCATATGGTGCTTTTCTATATGTATATGCTGATGCATTCCCATACATGTCATGGATCTTGCTTTCATGTGATTGTGCCTACTGGATGGGTAATGTTCTATGGTATTACTCTGTATGATGATATCCTCACTGTCCAGGGGTAATTCAGTTGTGCACACCTTCTGCATCCCACACATGTGCTTGTTTGTCCTTCTTTGGTGATATACCATGTAGGTGGTCTTCCTGGATTGTTGTTTTCTCTCGGTGTTGTGTGTGCTCATATTGCTATCCTTACCTCCCCCCCACCTAGACCCTTAACCCAACTATACTACCGCCACTACTAACCACAGTCAGAATTAGCTAGTTGTCTTTACATACTTTAAAATCTTGTCTGACAACTTTGTTACTAATATTATAAATGACAAGAAACTATCTTAACTTGCAATATTTACTGTATATACTGTTGTTAATCAGTATCTTGTTATTGTATTAAAGCCAACAACCTATAATGTTGTTTACCATTGCTGCAACATTTTACATCTATTTATCATGTACATGATGTGGAGCTTTTCTCCCCGGGCATCCAATGAAAAAGGACCTGCGTCCAGTCGGAATTTCCCGGTAAACAAATGTAAATAAAAATAAATAAAATTAAGATCAGGTTATGTACGATGTTCACTATGTACAACTTATGCATCATTTCCATTAGTTGTAAACTGTGCTGCTGTTTTGGGGCAACATGTGAACATCAATGTTCACTTTGTGTGTACTTATATACCTGTGGCCAGTTATGACTCAAAGGTGTATGCCAGACACTGCTGCATTGCCTGAGCTAGGACTTGTGTCTTCATCCTCCACTGCCAACACCAATTTCCTGTACCCCTCCATCCTCTAACAGCTGTGGAATGTCATCTTCAGACATCTGGGATTCTTGGAGTAGATCACCCACATCTGCCACTGGCAAGCTGCCATGATTTGATGTTAACATGTTGTGTAGCATGGCACATGCAGTAATCATCTGTGCTGCCTTTTCAGGTGTGTATTGCATTGCTGTGCATCATGGATGTGTCCAGACATCTGAATCTGGATTTCTGTAAGCCAAACACATGCTCAATGATGTTTCTTCTTGCCATGTGTGATCTATTTATATGCATCCTCTGCAGGGTTTATGGGGTTCTATATGCTGTCATTAGCCACAGATCTAGTGGATAACTGCAGTCACCTGTTTGTGGAAAGGAGGTGACTCATATGCTGTCATCATGCATACTGTTGAACAGTTTGGATTCTGTTTATAACACAGCTGTGTTCCTGTACTTACTCAATAGTAGTCCCTTGGGTATTTAACTATTTTGTAAGGCAGCCCTCGGACACTTTCTTGCCATATAGTGACATCAAGTACAGTCACAGGGTGTGCCACCATTATGTTTGTTATAATGTCATCTGCTGTTCACACCACCTGGCAATTAAGCAATGGCCACCCCTTTGTATTCATGTAAATTTCTATTTCAGGTACTTCAAGGGTATTGATAGGAACATAGGTGCAGTCTCTTGCACCGTGTACATGGAGAAAGTTGGCAATGGTGTAGAAATGGTGCATAACATTCTTGTGGTCCATGACTATGGCTGGAGAGTAGACGTACTCATTTGCTTTGACTCACATTGCTGCCAGGAATTGGAATGGATGTGACTGGCAGCTGTCTGTGATACTCCTTCTGCATCTCTCATATGCAGTTGAAATGTCCATGATGCCATTATACCTAGTTTCAGGCATACTTTGGTTTTGAGAGGTACGGGGGTTACCTCACAAAGTACATGCATACATGTGCAGGCACATATTACAGCCAGTCTGCAGCTGCTCACTAATTGGTACCTGTCAATTATTTCTTTATCAGAGTGCTGGCTTAGATGTAGCCTGGCTTGATGTCTATCTAGCTGCCTTCTAGGATGCATTGCCAGATCTTCCTCTATGGCTATCATACAACACCCAGCCTGCTGTAATATATTACATACCAGTTGCACATTTTTTTGGTAATAATGTGGATTCTGCAGAATTCCATAACAGGGAGCTTCCTCTTGTGGTAAGAAATTTAGCATCTGCAAAATGCTTTCATAAAGTTGTTGGTGAAGTACTTTACCACATTTAAGTTGAGTTGGACACGTTCACTGTATTTTGGAATCTGGCTGGTATGCGCAGATTCCTGAATTATCCTACATTGAATACATAATTCCTAAGGCTTGCTTAAGCATATTTTAAGGAATTGTGTCTGCCATTTGAGCACCAAAATCCTCCTTCAGTGTGCTGTTCTGTTTGCAAATTTCTTCTGGAATCTGGCCCATTGTATTGCCATTAGAGTTTGAATTTCCTTCTTCACAGTAGAAACGTGACTGTTATAGTTTGTTAGAAATCCATGCAGTAGATTTACCAATAAAATCTGACTGGCATTTTTTTTCTACATGGAAAAAAATGTAATCCTTTTGATAAACCTCTTGTACCACTGAGTAAAAAAAATACACAAAAATGAATATTTGAGCAATGACAGTCAGAAAGTGATGAAAGTTAGAGCATTTCACAGTAGCTGCCTTCACTCATCCATACCGGCCATACCCCCAGGCAGTTGTTTTCTAATGTATTTGCAGTGTGGAATGTTGAATTTAATTAGATGGGCTGGCACAACAGTATTTAAGCATATATAAGTAATTGACTGAAAAGATCAGTAATCTTTTCATTTTTTGAATATCACAAGGCCTGAGATGCTACATTGTCCTAAAGGAGTATGGTATACAATAACTATATTGCCTTTTTTCTTTTGTATCTTTTGCAACTTAAACTCTCACCAGTATAAACCAAAAGCATATTATGTATTCCACCTAATTTTAAATGTGTCTAGTTGCTCCAGAGTGTTCATTTACCTGTTTTTTATTTCAATGATCCATCCCATTTCTGAATATAATATTACGTTTTTAGACTTTCACTTCTATGAGGGTGCATATAAAACACTTATAAAGGTGGAATTTCTTAATATAAAAAATCACAGGGTAGGAAAATGTGAACTGTTTAGAAAGGCTTCATGAGTTATATTTTATTTCTTGTAGATTACTTAGACATGACCTCTTTCAAGTGTTTACGGCAATGATTGATCCAGTTGTATTTGAAAGTCTATGGTTGGAATACACGACTGGGGGACATAATATTAAATCCCCCAATCTAAAGCTAGTAGCATTTATATAACACACAATATTTTCCAAGGTTATAGAATAAGCTTTAATTTACAGTCAGAAGTCAGAAATTAACTTATTTCAAAAATAATCCTGAAAACACATAGAAGTAGAACATATCAACATGGAATTTTAGCAATGATGCATCTTGAAGGTCAGCAGGTCATAACCTTGACAATTGAATCTATGAACAATCTTGATCAGTCCTGTGGTTGGGGCTTATCTTTTTTGCAACTCGGCATTCTGCATCTTTTCCAAAAGTTTCCACTCTCAGTGACAAAAGTGCATTCATTATAACACATGCTGTGATGTCACCCACTGAATACACAAGGGCATTTCTCTCTCCATCTTCCAATTTATTTTTTGGCACAATTTTGAATCTCAATCCTTGTTATCAAAAATAGAAAGCTCCTGAATTTAAAAGCTAATTGTATTTTCTCTAGATGTATTTCTGGATCAAGAAGAAAGACAAAAGAAGGCTCTTTGGGGGACTAACGGGAGAACACCATGTGAAACTTGATGAGTGGACCAGTTTGCCTGAACTTTTGCTGGGGCTTATGCTTTTTGAAGTAGGTCTACCTTTGTCTGTGGCTTCCAGGTCTCTAAGGAGTGGGAATTGTCCCTGACCAGCAGCACTTCAATCCAGTTTTGGATCTCCACTTCTTTGTAGGATTTGAAATCTTCAGTAGGCACATTCTCACTTCAAACTATCATTGTGGGTATTCCAGTGTGCCTGCATTTCTTTTTGCTGTTGCTTTTATTAATTTGTAATTTAGCTGGCCTGATCACAAGGAGCAGCCACATGAGCTATAATGTTCCAGGTCATAGTACAATGGACTGAGACTGCATCAACAAGGGACACCCCCCTTAGTTCATCTGGAGTAGCTCTGGTAGAGGACAAGCCATAATTTAAGTTCATGGCAGTGTCAAGACACTTGGCAGTTGTCTGATTTGACTCTTAAAGGTTGCTAGAGCTGTGGGGTCAAATTTCACCTGCAGAAACCTTAGTTTGATGCCAGTACCTGGTCTTGTACTGATCCTCCCTCTACTGCACTGTCCTTGGATTAAGACTGATCAAAGTGGTGTCTGCCTAATCCAATTTTCCATACAATTTAATTCTATAGCTGTCAAGCTCGAATTTCACTTCTGGGTTGGCTCTTCAGGTAAGGTTTAGAGAGGAACCTTTCTTTGTTTCTTAGAGAGATGGATCTTTGGAGATTCAGATCTCCTGCATTTCCTCATAGGATCGTGCCTTCTGTAGGGATGACTTAACACATAAAAGGTCTTGTCTATCCTTAAACCCAAGACAGTTTTGGGGTGCACCATTGTTAGATTCTCTGGCCATCCCTCCTTTACAGCAAACCTTTATAGATGTTATCCTTGAAGCATCCTTATTCTGGTATTGATGTCTCCAATGGGGCTAGTATGTTGTATCAGCCTCCAGCAGACTGGAGTGATACCCATTAAAAACTCCTCAAGCCTAAATTCTGTGTGGTCTTAGCAGACCTCCCATATTTCCTGAGTTCATGTCCTTTAATCTACATCTATCAGATAAGGCAACCTGGTGATGGTGGAGGGGCAAATAAGTAAAACTTCTATTCTTTTTCCAAATTGACATGTAGGATCTCCAACTCAACATCTTATGCTTACAAGTTCCAGCCCTCATAATGGGGGCAGACCTCACTTAACAAAAGACTATCCCTGATTCTGGAATCAAAGATAATCTCACCCTTATCCTGGCTATGGCTTTGCTGGCTTAGACCCAGCTTTGTTGCTATCTGTAGTTGATGCCTTGGTGACGACAGCAGGACAGATGCATATACGTAGGGAATGGCTTGGCTGACATGATCTTACTGGGTGATGACATGGACAGTCTTCTGCTAAAAGCTTCCTTTGAAGAAACAGACTGCTTCGGCAGCAGTTTTAGTCCCACCTGGATGCCTTAACCTTGTTGTATTGGAACAATTTCTCTACATCATGTACTTTCATGAGAAAGTGGACATACAGGCAATTTAGGTGGAAAACTAAGTGTACCTTATTTGTCCCTTGCTGTGGTTTTGTTACAGCCCTTGTCAGAAGGGCCTCTGTATCATGGGAGGTGCACCCTGGGCTAGTCTATGTCAGCCTCCTCTTTGTAGTTGCAATGGGGAATGCTCTTTTATTCATCCTTCTCTCTATAGCTGATTTCTCCCTGCTTTGTTGGATTCTACAAAGAAGCTATGAACCAAGCTCAGACCTAATTGCCAAATTGTCCTGTAGAAGGTCCCTCTCCTTTGCATGGCAGCATTATTTCCTGGTCTTCTAAGTTAGTGGAACCCAAGCAGGACACTAAATACATTCAATTGTCTTTGTTTTTCCTTCCTGTGAGTTAAGCTCCATCCCGGGCCCAGAATTTTCTTTTCTTCTCCTTTTTTTTGGGGGGGGGCACATTTAGGTTTTGAATCAGATGTCTTCTCCCATATGTGGGAGGCAGTGGGGCAACAACCCAAAAGCTTAATACTTCTTTCTGGCAGTAGCTTAATGGAAGTGGACCCCTCTGAGTCCATTTCTTAGGATACTGGTGTCAGGCTGTCATGCCCAAAATTCTTTGGGTACAGAGGTGTCCACAGGGATTCCAGACTTCCACTATGGCAGTCCTTTAAGGAGGCCATTTCTGGATGCTCTTTGTCCCCTGCCTAGAAGGCTTTTGTTTGGAAGCAGGTATTATTTACCATCCAAGCTGACTACTGACTTTCCTTGCTCTTTAGACACCCAGCCTTGCCTATGCATTCTGCTAAAGTGTAGTGGTGGTCCAAACTTCATAAGCTCTGCAGCCTTTGTTGCTAAGTGGCACCACCTGCTTCAGAATGCTATGTTTGCTGCACTGCAGGTAGGCAGGGGATTTTGACACTTGAGTCAGCCCACACCTACATTTCAAATTCTCAGTTCTGTGGCAGAATTGAGACCTAGGCTCATTTGGGTTCTCCTGAACCTGAAGTATGTTCTCTCTTCAATAGTACTTCTGTCCCCCATGGATGCTGAAATCTGAAGAAAGGGCCCTCATTTAGTTATTTGGTTCCTTGGATTTAGCTCTAAAGCCTACCGGTTAGAGGAACGTTTTTACTAGTTCTTCACATTTGTGGTTTGACAGAAGATATGTTGCTTGATTTTCTGGAGGCCCATAATATCCATATCCAATTCACACTACAGTTTTTATTCGGGTAAAATGTGATGTTGAGGCCATTTGCTTGGGATCATCTCCTCCTCTTCCCCTGCGGGGAGGGGAGGTCCTCAAGTTTTGTTAAGGACTGTGTTACTACAGGTGGGACACCATAAAGTTAAATCCTGTCTTCTTCTTGGAGAACTGCAATGCTGTCCTTTTCCACTGGATTAGCAGGTCTAAATTTTTCGTAGGTAATACCATGCCTTTGGAGGTTTCCTTTCCTAAACATCCATATCTCTTGTTGACTTCTGGAGCTTAGGATTAAGGACCATACCCCCTTTGGTGGATGAAGAAGGATGTATATCTCTGTTGTCCATTGGTAATTGTGGGAAGGTCTCTCTGGATTTAGTAAAGTTTGTGTCTCCATTAATTACAAAATTACTTAGCTCCCGTTTGTTTCCTGGCTAAGGCCCTTTTCTCCCTTGCCTTGCCAATTTCAGACAGGATCCTGCAAGAACTGAAAGTTGCTCGGAAACCTTCCACTTGTGCTCATGTGGGAGTGGTTCCTGATGTGGATGGAGTTGGTGTTGGTGCATCCTCAGCTACTTACTCCAGGAATCTGAAATGTTCCAGATACCTGTTATTGTATCTTGTCTTCATTCCAGTGGCAGAAGCATGCTGTATCACTGGTTCTTGCTGAGAGACAGGATGCAGACTTAGATCCAGCCTGTTATGTGGCTCCATTAGTGAGGGTAACTTTTTATATCCTCAATGACCTCTTTCCCCTTTGGGGTTTTTGAACTTTTTGACTGGTAAGCATGCCCATTTGCTGTGGTGCTTTTGCCCTATTTGAGAGCTTGTATGAGGGGAAATTCTCTTCCTAGTTGCTGTGCAACTTCCAGGTGTCCAAGCTCTATGCTACGTGGGAGGTATGTCTCTCCTCTAAAAGAAGGCCCCTTCTGCATCTTTCTCTTTTTTAAACTGAATCTCCATCCATCTACAGGTCTTTCTGTGGGCAAAACCTGGGAGGTATCATAAAACCCTTCACTGCAGAAACTGTAATCTGAGGGAGTGGGTCTTCCAAAGATGTGACAAGATCATACCTGAGAATGGAGTATGCAGTTCCTTTCAACTTTTGTAGGGAAAGGGAAACCATTTCCTTGTACTACTGGATTCATGCTGCTGCCTTAGGTTGTTCTGTAGTTTGTTCCATTTTAGGAATTCCCACCTCTATGATATTTTTGTCTGACATTTAAGGGATGGATTGCCATGGTCCTTTAAGCCTCTCATACTCTTCTCCCAGAAAACCTTCCTTGCTTGTAACCACAGAGTATGGTCTTCAGCACTTGGCCTCCTTGCTAGCTCAGATATGATTCTTTGACTCCTTCCATCTAGGTGGTGGTGGTTGTATTTCTAGAATTCAACCCAACATTAGGTCCTCAGGGTATGTTATATCACATATACCATTACTATGTCAGTTAATCTTCAAAGAGACCCCTCCTTGATGGGTTAGAAATACATTCTTCAATCACTCTGTAAGTAGGTAATCTTTCTAGCCAAACTTGGCTGCTAGACTTCTCTTTAAGTCAGGTAAGTATATACCTCTATGTTTATAAGCAACATTGTTGCTCTTAGTTATTGATAGGTGTCTGCTAATGACAAGGAGATGAAATAGTGATCTCAGGAGATGATCGTGCTTATGAAGTCAACATGTGGCTGCAGGGACTGCATAACTACAGTGCATCCTTATACTTTAGTATTGCAACTTCTTTTATGAAGTTGCAGAAAGCTGACTGGTGAAGAAAAACCTCAACCACAGGAACCACCAAATAGGACCCTCTTCACAGAGGTGATAACACTAAGAATGTGTCACTTATTTTCAAGTAAGCTCTGTGAATAGACATGAGATGACTGCAAATTATACTGGGGAAATACAGTGTGTATACATGCATTTGTTGAAGGCACGATTTTAAATTTTGTGAAGTTATTTTAAGGTAGCAGCATGTCTTTAAAGTGTCTTCTGACATTATAAATTATTCATCAGGAACAACACACTCATTATGTTTAGAATTGGAATGGAGTCAAAGGAGGGGTTTCAGACAGGATTTTATATCTTGTTTCATGATTCTGTGCCATGAAAGTCCTTTAGACATTCTACAGATAGTATTTAGCATGACAGTTATATTGTCAGTTTCTGTGGCTGACAACAAATAGGTTGTGCAATACTACAGCACTGAAGAGAAATTGTGACTGGAGTTGTAAAATAAAAAAAGGTCTGTCTACACATTGCATTTTATCCACCCATCATATACTTGGAGTACCCAATCCCTCAGTATCAGCTTGTGACCACAGAGGCCCCTTCTGTATCTCCCAGTTGTAATACTCTTATTTTTTACTTTCTGTTCCTAAGTAGAAAAAATGCCACAGTGTGGTCTCCCATAATTCATGCACACCCTAACACTGCAGAACCACCCAGAACTCCAGTCCCATATGTGCCTTCTATAAGCCTGCAACATTATCTTCTTTATGGGCTGAAGACCTTTCTTCTCCCATTCCTTCCTACAGCATTTGGAGCAAAAGACCATAATGTCATAAATTTCTTCATATGTTTAGAATATATGTACTCCACCTCATGCATTATTAATGGAAAACATCATTTTTATAATTTGACTGCAAAACTACCCTTTAAGATGGACTTGTGTTAACATCTCATACTTCAACACTCACCCCCTTAAGATGAATATTTGACTGTTTTATACAAAATATATTACTATTAAAATTGTAAGTTTCTGTTTATTTTGGCAAACATTTCCTTATAACTTTATTAAAACATCTTTACACCATAACTGCTAAATTCCATCTGATACAGCTTACGTCATGAACAACTTCCCTGACAATGTAAATGTTATATCCCAAAGGGTGATTTTAGTCAGGAAACATGAAAAATACAACTGCAAATCAATATTTTTAAACATGCAGTGGCATCTCAAACATTCTGATATAACCCATCGGGCTGAGTATTCTACAAGATTTGTCCCAAATTATCTAAGGTTACCTCCTCCTCTCACCTTCTAAATCTATATATACTGCCTCTGTCCAGGGTCTTCCTATCTGTAGGTATATTTACTACCCACTGTCCAGGATCATCTTTTTGCACTTCCTAAATTTATGTTAATTTCTCAGTGTCCACATTCATGCTCATTGCTTGCTGTTCCTGGTTACCCTCCACCTCCCAAATTAATATTCATTGATCATTTCAGGGTCACCCATTTCGTCATTCATGCTGATTGCACATTATCCATGGAAACAAATGTCCACTGCTTAATGTACAGGGTCACTCTCTACCTCCTGAATTCATGTTAACTACCTATAGTCTGAAGGCACCCCCCTCCCCATCTTGAATCATTGTTTCACTGGTCAAAGTTTAAGCATTCCCCACAATTCTGAATTGATGTTTAATGTTCATGCTTGAAAGGGTGGCACAGTCTTCAGCAGTTAACAATGCTGTCTCACAGTTCCAAAATCAGTGATTTCTTTTTCTTAATCACTAGTTGTTGCCTTTATGGCTTTCATGTTATCCCTGTATCCATATGAGTCTTTTGGGTTCTCTAGATTCCTTTCACCTCTAAAAGACCTAAAGTCAGACTGGTTGCTGTAAATGTACATGTCACTCTGGCTTATTATAAACCTGATATACCCTTCCTAAATGCATTATAATCATTCAAAGATAAACTGAAAGAACATCTACAACAGGAGACAAAAATACTCTTGTTTTTGGAATACAGGATAATGCTCTCAGAATATACAACATATATTCTCACAGAATATTTTTAGTATTAATTTTAAATTAGATATCAGTAAAATCTTGCTGATGAAATTTATGTCATTGCATATAAGGTAACCTTTGCACACTGTAAACCTGATGCAAACTGTATTATGCATAATATAATTTCTGCTATGTATATTGTGAATTTTATATTAAAGTAATTAATTGCAAACAGAATGTCAGCTCGGATGCTTTCAATTAGCAATTAAGTGGATATACCTTGAATTTCTTCTGTATTCTGTTGTACCACCTTTTATCAATGCAATATAATGCAAATATATTCTATTTCCCTTATACCGTCACTGAGCTTTGGTTGTTGCTAAAAAGTGTCAGTTGACAGCCCATTTATTTGGTTAACAAATTGTTAAATAAATAAACTCCCTGTCAATAATTTTTGCAACTGGTGCCCAAGTCATGAGTGAAAAAAGAAGTTATGTACTTACCATAACGTTCCATGTGAGTTGTTTATCTCACCTTTATTCTCACTGATGGGTTTGGAGCCAATCCTCGGCTCCGACATGGCCGATAGCAAAGTTCAAGGTTTGCCTGTAGCTCGAGACCAAGCCCCTTATCCCACAATGCACTGCTGGAATTACCTCAGATCTTGTTTATAGTATATATATATATATATACATATATATATATATATATATATATATATATATATATATATATATATATATATATATATATATATATATATATATATATATATATATATATATATATATATATATATATATATATATATATATATATATATATATATATACATATATATATATATATATATATATATATATATATATATATATATATATATATATATATATATATATATATATATACATTTTTATTTATTTATTTTACATTTGTTGACCGGGCTAGTCTAACTGGATATATGTCCATTTTCAGTAGAGGCCCGGGGAGAAAAGCTCCAGGAAATAACATACAATGTAAGAAAAAGCATAGAGACAGTCCTATGCAGCAATAATGATGACATCAAAAACAGTTTTAAACAGCTATAATTATAACAGAGAGTTATATTATAAATTCTATGTAAAAATATAGAAGAATAAAACAATTTTTTGTTTTTTGAACAAATCTTAGTAGGTCTTAGTTTGATAGTACACTTATATAATTTATACGAGATAAAAGGATATTAAGGTGTTTTAAGGAGTTTAGCATTTACAGAAGGTAGAAGGTCAGAGACAAGAAATTGTTAGTCAGGGTTACAACAGGAGCATAACCAGTGGTTACTGAATTAGTGTTTTAGATGTCTTTTAAAAAGTGGGAGAGAGGTCTGGGATGTAAGATCAGGTGGTAATTGATTCCATACTTTTCCAACAGAGTTGGAGAACAAGGAATCACCTGCTAAGTTTTTAGATTTAGTTATATTCATAAGGATTTTATTTGAGGGTCGTAAATTTTTGAGATTACTATATGGTGTAATAAAGCTAGAGAGTATGGGAGTATTGTTGCGCTGATTAAGGGCCTTGTGAGTTATTGAGAGTTGATGAAATTGTATCAGATTTGGAAGTTCAAGCCAGCCTAGTGTTTTTAGATTAAGACAGTGATGAGTTCTATAAGGGGAGTTAGTAGCAAATCTGGCAATGTTATTATAGGATATAGCTAGTTTGTTGAGGTTCTTTTTGGAGAGGTTAGTGTAGATGGGAGATGCATAAAGAAGGGTTGAGAGTAAATGAGTTATAGCTATAGTGGATTTAGCTAATGGTGTTAGATATGGTTTTATTCTATAGAGGGATCCTAATTTTCTGTTGACTACTTTTACTGTGGTATTTATGTGTGGGTCAAAGTTGAGGTTATTGTCAATTGTGACTCCTAAGAGTTTAGTGGTCAGATCAGGGGAAATAAGGGTGCCATTATTAGATGTGAGGGTGAAGTGTAAAGGGGTAGTCCTTTGGGTAGGTGTGAAGAGTAAAAGTTTAGTTTTCTTAACATTTAGTAAGAGGCAGCGGTTGGAGAACCAGTTTTCTACTGTATTGAAAGCTTTTTGTGTTTGGGATTGTAGTTTGTCTAGAGAGGAGGCTGAGCAGACAATAGTAGAATCATCTGCGTATTGAATACATGTGGAGAGTGGAATGGCTGAGTGGAGATCATTGATGTAAATGGAAAACAAGAGAGGGCCTAGTATGGAGCCTTGCGGGACACCTAATGAGATAGGTAGGTGATTAGATAAGAGTGTTTTTCCAGAGTACAGCCTGCTGTCTGTTTTCTAGTTAGGATGTGAACCAATTCATGGATAGTGGATTTAGTGAGTGGGACTTTAGGATGTGTAGAAGGATATGGTGGTTAACCATGTCAAAAGCTTTTGATAAGTCTACGAAGACTGCAGAGGAGAGGATATTATTATTGTGGTTTTCGTTAATATAGTTTGTAAAAGAAAGCAAGGCAGTAGAGGTGCTGTGAAAAGGTCTAAATCCGTGTTGACAGTTTGCCAGTAGGTTGTGAAGGAGAAGGTGGTTCATAAGCTGTTTGTGGACACATTTTTCCATTATTTTTGCAATAGGGGAGAGCAGTGCTATGGGACAAAAGTTGGACATTTCATTAGAGTTTCCACCTTTGTGTAATGGGATAATGTGAGAAATTTTCTGGATGGATGGGATTATACCTTCATTTAGGGTTCTATTTATCAGTAAGGAGATGGGATAAGCTATGGCTTTAGATGCTGTTTGCAGGAATTCTGATGGGAGGTTGTCAGCTGAGGGGGTAGTTGGTTTTAGTTTTTGGAGAAGGGAGTGAATGTATGATGTGGGTACTGGTTCTAACTTGAATACTGGGGGAACCTTGGAGGTGGGAGTTTGTAGATTAGTGATATCGGGGGATAGGTGGCTGGCAAGAGTTTGGATAGTATTGGTAAAGAAAGAGTTAAAGGCATTTGCTATATCAGTTAAATTGTCAGGGTTACTGCCTAAGGGGTTGTGGGTAATAGTTTCTCCTGGATGAGTAAGTTTATTAATAGTAGACCAAAATTTTTGAGGTTCCTTGAGGGAGGACTGTTGTAGGTGAAGGTAGTAATTTTTTTTGTCTAGTATGATGGCTTTTTTTGTGATATTTCTTTCTTGTCGAAAGGTTAGATGGTCCATGGAGTTCTTAGTAGTTCGCCACTTGGCCCAGGATTTGTTTCTTTGTATGATTAGTTGCCTAGTTTTGTTTGAGAGCCAAGGAGCAGGTTTAGCTTTCATTCTAATGCAGCGCGTAGGAGCATGGTGGTCCAGGATTGTTAGGAATGTAGAGTTAAAGTATTCAACTGCTTTGTTTATTGGGAGGGATTTTAGAGGAGACCAATTACATTGTTTAAGGTCTGTTTGGAATTGTTCAGGGTTAAAATGCTTTTTGCTGCGAACTGTTCTAATAGTGATAGGGAAGGTTGGGTTAGTTTTATGTCTGATTATGTATGTTAGCAGGTGGTCACTAAGGTCATCTGGGAGGGCTCCTGCGGTATACGTTTGGTGAGGGCTATTAGTTAGTATCCAATCTAAGGTGCTTTCTTTTTTATTTAGTTTGTTGATTCTGGTTGATTCTGGTGGGTGAATTAATAGCTTGTGAGAAACCATAAAGGGTAATGTGGTTGGAAGGGTTTATATTGTTACATGAATTCCAATCAATGTTAACATCTCCTAGGACTATGGTTTCTTGTGGGAGTTGAGAAGACAGTCCATTGAGTATTTTTTCAAGTATACCAATGTTGTTGCCTGGGGGGAGATAGATGCATATAATATTTATAGTTTTATGTCTGTTGAGCTGGAGTTTTGAGATAAGTATTTCACTGCTGAAGTCTAGAGGTAGGTTAAGATTAATGGTACTAAGTTGTCTAATATACATATATACATATACATATATACATATATATAGATTTATATATATATATATATATATATATATATATATATATATATATATATATATACCCTTTTATTTATTTCTACCAAGAACACTTCCCAAAGGGGAAGAAGAAATATTGAACAACAAGGATGGTACTAGCCTCTAAGTCAACAGTCAGCCAGGAGGGGGAAGGAGGGAGGGACGTGAGAATAAAGGCGAGATAAAAAACTCACATGGAACATTATGGTAAGTACATAACTTCTTTATGTGAAGTTGTTAAATCTCGCCGTTTATTCTCATTGATGGGTAGCGTCCGTAGCATCCTCAATCCTGGGAGGCTCATGGGAGTATGTTCTTTAGTACCGTGTAACCAAAGGAAGACCTGTCCCTTGAAGCCTTATCTACTTTGTAATGCGTGATAAAGGTATGAAGCTTAGAACCAAGTGGCTGCAGCGCAAATATTGTCAAGGGGCAATTTAGCTTGAAAAGCAGAAGACGTAGAGACGGCTCTGGTAGAATGAGCCTTAGGCTTGTGTGTTAATGGCATGCTCGCATTTTTATAAACAAAGGATATACAATCAGATAACCATTTAGATAAGGTTGTTTTAGCCACTGGATTGCCTTTTCTGGCTTCTGAGAAGGATAAAAAAAGTTGGTCTGATTTTCTAATATCCTTAGTTTTGTCAAGATAAAACCTGAGCTGTCTGTGTACATCAAGTTTGTGCAGCATGTATTCCAATTTGGTAGAGTGGTTGGGAAAAAAGACTGGCAGCTCAATGACCTGATTGATATTTGACTCAGAACAGACTTTAGGTAAAAATGAGGGGTTTGTTCTGAGAGATACTCTATCAGCATGGAAAATCATGTAGGGTAGTCTGATAGATAATGCTTGAAGTTCTGACACTCTGCAGGCAGAAGTAATGGCCACAAGAAATATAGTTTTCCAGGATAAAAATTTGAGATCACAAGAAGATGCTGGTTCAAAAGGGGGAAGAATAATTTGAGACAGCATAAAGTTCAAATTACAGGGAGAATAGGGAATTTTGATAGGAGGTCTCATATGAAGAATGCCTTTAAGAAAAGTCTTAGATAATTTATGGCCCATAACATTTGCGCCACCAAACCCAAGATGAAAATTTGAGATGGCAGCTAACTGGACTTGAACTGTAGCAGCTGCTGCCCCTTCCTTAAAAATTTTTGTCAAGAATTCTAAAATAGATGATAGCGGAGCTCGGAAAGGGTGAATGTTCTGCGTGTTGGCCCAAATTGAGAACCTTTTCCATTTACTGCCATATAATTTCCTGGTAGATGACTTGTGAGAAGACAAGAGAATTTGTCTTGTATCTTCTGAAACTGAATGAAGCCTGGCAATTAGGGGAAGTGGATTAGCCAAGCAGTCAGTTTTACCTGACGGGTGTGTCAGAAGGTCCAGAACTGGGTCCAGGATCCATGGATCTTCCAACAGATGATGGTGGAGAAACGGAAACCAGATCTGTTGAGGCCAGTAGGTGGCTATAACAGTCCTTCCCAGCGATTTTGCTTTCTGTAAAAATCTGGGTATCAATGGGAAGGGTGGAAATGCATAAAGGAGACCCGGGGGCCAATCGTGTAAAAGTGCATCTCTTGGGGGATGACCGGGAGGTGGTATTAGGGCAAAGTAGCTTCTGCATTTTGAATTGATGTGGCTGGCAAAGAGATCACAGCAAGGCTGACCCCATTTGCAGAAAATCAACTCTGCAACCTGTTGTTTGAGAGACCACTCGTGAGGAAGCAATATTGCCCTGCTTAGCTTGTCCGCTATCACATTGGATTTCCCCGGGATGTGCGTTGCTAACAGAAAATGCTGGGATGACACAGCCCACTGCCGGACCCTGAGGGCTTCTCGACAAAGGGGGTAAGACTTGGTTCCGCCTTGCTTTTCAAGTACCAGACTAGTGGCATGTTGTCCATCTGAATTGCAATAGTTCCTAGAGGGAGAGAGTCCTGAAAGTACTGGAACGCCAGAAGTACCACTCTCAACTCTAGAACATTGATGTGCAGATGTGATTCTTGATCTGTCCATGTACCTTGGGCAGTCTTTCCCTGAAAATGACCCCCCCACCCTATCAGGGAAGCGTCCGTGGTCACAGTGGCAACTTGGCGGGGGGGGGAACAAAGGGTCTTCCGATTGTGACATGAAGAGACATCAACCACCACCGAAGGTCTCTCTTGCAAGAATCCATGATGAGAATCATGTGGTGCATCGGTAGTTTCTGGTACGACCACTGAGCAAAGAGGAGACATTGAAGAATTCGCATATGCATCCTTGCGAGTGGTATAGCTAGGACTGCTGCCGCCATCAAACCTAGCATCTTCAATACCTCTACTGCTGTAGCTTTGTTCTTTGACACCAGTGAGCTGACGTTTTGGCGGAGAAGTGAGACTCTTTCGACAGGGAGATGTAGAGTGGTAGTTGAGGTATCTAACTCTGCCCCTATAAAAATGGTATGCTGCGATGGCGATAAGGCAGACTTTTTGAAGTTGATTGTAATACCTAATTGATGTCAGAGTGTCAGAGTGTACTGTGTTGCCTGAGTTAATTGATGCCTGGTGGTAGCGGTGAGGAGCCAATCGTCTAGGTATGGAAACACCTGGAATCCTAGACGTCTCAGGTGAGCTGTGACCACTGCCATGCATTTGGTGAACACTCTGGGGGCTGTAGTGAGACCAAAGGGCAGGGCTCGAAACTGGAAATGATTGGCTCCCAGACGGAAATGCAGATGATCTCTGGAGCATCTGTTCATCTTTATGTGATAGTACGCGTCCTTGTGATCTATGGAGCACATCCAATTGCCTTTCCCTAGGAAGGGAAAAATGGACTGAAGCGTGACCATTCGGAACTTCTCTTTCTTTACGAACTGGTTGAGTCTGCTGTGGTCCAAGATAGTTCTCCAGTCCCCTGTTTTCTTTGGTACCAAAAAAAATCTTGAGTAAATTCCGAATCCAACTTGGTCTGCTGGGACTGGTTGGATGACTCTTTTTTCTAGCAATCTGTGGACCTATATGATTGCTTGTTCCCTGAGATTGGGTGGAACATCTGGGATTCTCTTTACAGGAATGGGAGGGGAAGAGAACGGTATGAAATATCCTCTGGAAATGATGCTTTGTACCCAAGTATCTGATGTTATGTTTAGCCAGGCTTCTGGGTATAAAGACAAGCGACCCCTGACTGCCTCCAGAGCCGAACAGTCGGGCCCCCTTTCAGGGGCGCTGGTAGGGTTGACCGGAGAACTGACCCCTGTCACCCTGTTGCTGTGGACCCCCTCTGCCACGGGGGCAGCGTCTTCCATTATAACCCCCTCCTCTGCCTCTAGAGGGGGTTTCTCCATGTGTGTCCTGAAAGACTCCCTGTGCTTTTCGGAACCACATTTGCCCACCCCTAGGGCCCTTGGGGTAGGGCTGAGTATGGGTAGAAAAACGGACTCCAACGGCAGATAAGGTCTTGCCTTCCTGCTCACACCCGGTTAAAGTTTCCTTTACTTTGGGCCCAAACAGTGATGAGCCATCAAATTGGGTATTAATAAAGAATAACTTAAAGGGTTCCGCAAAGGAAAAGAGATGCATCCAGGCTTGTCTTCGAAGAGCAATGCCCGAACTAGTGGATCTACTCAAACCATCAGCTGCATAGGATATGAGATGCATGGATGAGTTTACCACTGAGTTTAGGGTAGCAAGCTGGGTGTTGTCTTGACAGCCACCCCTGCAGCTACTGTACCCTGGAGAGTATCTCCTAACTTTTTCAGGAGATCTCTCTGTAGTCTCGTAAAGTGGGTTAAGTAGTTCAGTGATCACAGAGAAAAAGTCGCTGAACTAAACATGCGCTTCCCATACCTATCCATGACCCTAGAATCTCTGTTAGGGGGATGGATAGAGTTGGATGTCTCAGATACTTCCTTTTTGGTGGCTGCAGCTACCACCATGGCATCAACAGGCACTCCCTTTGTCAAAAATGGCTTGTCCACTGGTGCAGACATGAATTTATTGGGCTTACCAGGAACAGGTTCCATGGCCTCTGGTGACTCCCACGCCTTATGAGAAATCAGTTCCATGAGCTCGTTGTAAGGCAGAGACACCCAAGAAGTGGAAGGTTGAGACCCAAAAGTCTTCATGAGCATGGACACATCCTCAGTAGGGGTCTTGGATTGCCAATCGCCCCTCTGACTAAGGATCTCTAGCATCTCTGCAAGGGAGATATCCTCAGAGGGGGATCGAGGGGACCCTTCTGACTCATCTAAGTCCGTGTCAGATGTCAAAGACTCCTGTGGGGAGTCTAAGTGCCTCCTCTTGCACAGTCTCTTCCTGGGTACCTCCTCAGTGTGGGGATCTGGGGAGGTCTCAGAAGAGCAGGGGATGCCCTTTGGGGGTACTTGAGGCTTAGGGTCTCTACGCTTAGAGGGACCAGTAGAAGAAGAAGCAGACACAGGAGCTTGAGGGGAGAGGGAAGGCTGAACCAATGCTGACGTTGTCTTTGGAGACAAAACTCTCCTCATAGCATCGAAGGCACCATGGCTCCGATGAGAAGGAGTGGACGGACCCGAGAGTACCGTCCGATCCACCCGCACCGAAACCCTGGGTTCCGAGCCCGAGGTAGGAGCTGAGCTCATCTGAGCTGAAGCCCCGAGAGGAAGAGTCGGCACCGACAAATCAGTTCGACTATCCTCTCCGGACCCGACGAGAGAGCGTCGGCACCTAGAGTCCTCGGTTGGAGTAGATGAAGCCGATAACACCGGTGCAGGTATCGGCTCCAAGGGTTCGACAACCATCGGTTCAGTTTTCTTCAGCTCCAAGAGTCCAGTACGGCTCGGAGGAGGAGGAGACAAATCTGGTTCCATGGTCTTCGGCACCGATGAGCTGGTCGGGGCCGACAACAATTTGGCAAGTCCTGGTGCCTGTAAATGCTTCTGCTCTAGCCGACCCATGTCTAAATATGAAAGGCTGACTGAGGACTGAGTTGAATGCACTGAAGGTGCTGACTGGAGCAGAGGGGAAGAAGGAACTTCGGTGACCGGCTCCAATACTGAAAGCTGGCTCCGAATCAAAGGTACACTTGGTTCCGAGGTCTGTGGAACAGATGGCCCTCCTTCTGAAATTTTTGCCTTTTTTGTCACTTTGTCTGAAGATTTGGATTTTGAGGATTTGGAGGATGTGCTAGTACCCTCATGGCTACTCAACACCTCAGAAAAAGATTGCTGTAGCAATCCTTTGTCTATTAGCTTCCTCCTCCTCTCCAAGAGGACTCTTGAAGAAAAAGAATGGCAAATGCTGCAAGTGTCTTGGAGGTGTTTAGCCCCCAGACAGTAGACACATTGAATGTGTCTGTCAGTGACGGACATTTTCTGCCCACAATCTGGGCATTTTTTGAATCCCGATTTAGGATGGGATTTCTCCTTTTCATCCGACATAGTTAAATAAAACAAACAGTAAACTGCAAAAAGTAAGACAGTAAAGTCCTTACTCACTTGTAAAGACCCACAAAACAACTAAGCCCAAACTGGGCACTATCTATAACAATATAATTATAGATTACAAATATAGGGCTAAAGAGGCCCACAGAGAAAAACCCTGACTATTAGAAAGACTAATAAGAGTAAATAGGGCTAAAGGCCCACACAAACCAAGAAGCCAACAGGGCACTAACTATTTAAAACTATTTAAACTATAGATTATATTATGAAATGACCTAATACTAACACACAACTATATTAGTAACAAAAAAGAAAGTTTTTTTATAAAACTTGCTGTTATTTTTACCTCAAATGGTCCGAGCTAGATGGATCACCAATATCTCTCTTGCTGCGGCAAACTAGATCTGAGGTAATTCCAGCAGTGCATTGTGGGATAAAGGGCTTGGTCTCGAGCTACTGGCAAACCTTGAGCTTTGCTATCGGCCGTGTCGGAGTCAAAGATCGGCTCCGAACCCATCAGTAAGAATAAACAGCGAGATTTAACAACTTCACATCAGTATGCAATCAATCCCGTTACCCACCTATGAAACAACTACAGATAAAACGCAATGTGGAAGTTGAGGAGGTTAAATGTGTGATGTACAGGCATTTCCTTTTACCATCTTAATGATCAATATTTTAGTAACCGAGCAATAAAGCTGCAAAAGTCAACATAAGGTCTGAAAGCTGGATATAACTTGTACAGTACAGTTTGTGAGTCATATCCCTCTTGATCCAGGTCTGTAATAACCCAGGTTGCCATGTACAGTCTCATGTAGAAACTTTTTGACTATTTCCTCCCAAAATTCTGTTCCTTTGGAACTACAGCTATAACTCAGTGTCCTTTTTTGCTCACAGGTTCAGTTTGGGAGCTGATTATCTTCTGTTTACTCTTTTGTAGTAACCAAGCTACACAGACTCACCTAAAGATATACAAGCCCTGAGTAAAACACCGGGAAAAATATTCAGGTTTTTAAATAATGAAAAATGAAATCCGTGGCAGGATGGAAGAGTTGTATTCATAGGAATAATCCAATATACAAATGCTTATGTTTGTAGTAAATCATTAGGCAAAAAAGTCATGACTGAAATTCAAGTTCTAAAAACCCAGGGACTACATGTAGTGGTACTGTTTATAAATATACTATTGTATGCACTTTTAATTTATAACAGATATTTTGGCAGACCACATTTATCATTAAAAACTTTGCATCACTATATATTTAATCAAAAATTTCTACTCATATTTTCTCTCATTTCCAGTCATTTTGACACAATCCTTCATGCACAAGTTACGCTGGGAATGACAAATGCATATTTAGCTTAGCCAAACTGGTATCTTTAGATGTTTGCATTTTTTTTCTTAAAGGTGATGTTTGTCATTACATAGTTATGTATCTGTACCTTCAATACAAAAAATACCTTTGGATAGTTACAGACAGCAAGACATGTTGTAGGATAAAACTATACTTGTGACATCAGCAGTGTATCACTAACTCCACGACACTCTTGCCACTGGAACTTAACTGGTATAATATTCTGAGGTGTATGCCATCTGAAAACATTCAGATTTTTTGTGGGTTAAACAATATTTCTGCAATGTATCCACCATGCTGGGTGCATGGAATTTCACAAGACAGATGGAGAATAACAAATGGCATGGGGGAGACCAAATGGTATAATTCTAGTCACAGCAGGCATTAGGCATCTGCAATACCAGTAGCTGCAGGGGCTCCCTACTATCCTTAACTGTTTAGAGGGCCCTGCAAACACTGTCTTTGTTTGGGGTAAAGAGAAAAACGTCTTCATTCCCAGATTACCTGCTTTATCCTAAACAGGGCTGCGCTGTTTAAGATATACCAGCAACGGACAATGAGCATGAACTAAGCACTAGAGATCAGCAGCCCAGAATGACTGATCTCAATGCTTACCCATGGTTTAAAAAAAACATAACTGTTCCTGATCTTCAGGGATGGCTTTCTCTTTCAGAGGAAGGTTCTGTAAATACTGGCAGGATAACAAGATGCCAGAACTCTTGACTTCTTTGCTCAGTTGTGGAGAACGCCAAAAAGCAGTGTGGGGGGGGGGTGGTCACAAAATATAGAATACATTAAAAATATTACTTTAATTCATTGAAAATTTTAATAGAACAGGTTTTGCATCAATCTGCATTTTCAGAAACATTGAAACACTGAGGTCTGGCATTACTGACTGTAATCTTCAGTGACTTACCTGAAAATCAAACACTTGACGAGGGATAGAAAGAAAATATGAGGCAAACTCAGGGAGCGTGACATGTATACATCCCTCCTTGACTGCGATGAAGTGAATAAAAGTGAGGGACTCCGGCTGTTGTCTGATCACTGTTAAACAACACTCACTGATGTGGTGTGGCAGTCTCACACAAAATATTGTATCTGCTGAAATCAGTGTAAAATTAGTATTGCTACTGCTTCTGCATGTATATCTGTGCGACGGAGAAGAGACGCAATATAAGAGTAACAAGTTGGCCACAATTTTTTATACTTTCTATCACAAACATCACCATTACCATTCTGCTTGTGTCTGTGGGCAGAGGGATCATTGCACTTCATTTAACAGTACCTAATTGACCATATTTCCTTTCACTTACCATCACAAACATAATTCTTGCACATGGCTGGTGACCATCTTTGTTGGTTTGGCTGAAGCAAGACCAGTATGAAAGCAACTGCTCAATGACACAGTGAGTAGCATTGCCATTTCACACTGCTTGCCTTTATGGTCAGGTTTCTTGCAGCACCCCAAGACATGCTGTAGGTGAGCTGCTGTTCATTCAATTTCTATAAAGGTGAGCATGCAGTCTGTGTAGGAGTGTGAGTTCGTGAATCTTGTGATATACCTGATTTACATAAGACAAGAAACAGACTGATTTATTGAAGTTAGAGACCAAATTCATTATTAATTATGACACATTATTTCCTAGAGGTCTAAATCAGGAATTTAACATCAATATTTGCTATTGAGCAATAGTTTGCTCATTTATATTTTAACAGCCTGAGTGCTTGTATGACTACAGTTATCTAATTTTATTAACATGATGTTAGAAAAATATGTATTAATATGTGTATGCTTAATGACAAATTAATAATCAAAGTGTTTTTAATATGTTTTTCATTCTATTTCTTATGCACTGTGATTTATATAAATTGAGTTTCATATGAGACCAAAATATGCCTTATTGAAACTGCATCATGCTTACTGAAACTTGCAAGTTGCCCTCTGACCTAGTAACTGCTAACACAGCAATATTCTTGTTTATGCCTTGTGGAAATGTACTTGAGAAGCAGGTGTTAATCTGCTAGGTCAGAAACATATGAATAGACAATATACCATTTAATAAATGTAATGATTCCAGACAGACAGCCTTGTTCAGAGGATGGGAACCTCTGCAGCTGCAGTAGTTTAGAGATAAGTTAGACAAAGGCTTTTTAGAGAAATGAACTGCTAGCATTGTGTTCGATTTAGCTATAGTATCTTGAATGTAACATAACAAGTATCTAACTGAAAGTAACCAAGGCCATGTTGTTTTCCTCAGGATGTTTCACATAAAAATTGTTTAAACCAGCAGAAAATCATGGGAAAGATGGTCAGCAGATGATGAAAAAAAGGTGGTAATTCGTTACGTCAGCATGGTAGGACAGGATTAATTTGATAACCTATAAAAATGAATGCATTTCCTGTTTCTGGTTAGACAAACTCTGTATTAGCACGTTTTTGTCTCCTTGCTGCAAGATTAAAGTGCCTTAACCTGAACCTACCGTGTTTTGATCATTTTTAAAGTATATTTTTCCTTTGACAGATTGGTCCTTCGGACCGGAATACGTATCTCTCGCTCTGGACCTAGGTCAGAATTGGGCCCGGTGGCATGCATCCGTATGGAGAAGAGGCCAAATCGGCTTTTCTGCTTTGAAAGACCTCCGACTGAATTGTCGTTCGAAAGAGGCCAGCCACTGTTTCTGATCTGGGATTGGAGGACGAGTCAACGATCCGGTGGATCAACTCACGGAGGGTCAGGTAAGGATGAATTACCTTATTTTTGTTTCAAGATCAGGGACTAGTTACAGAACTATTCTTTTTTTGTCAGGTAAATTGCTTATGCAAATTAAGAGACAGAAGAAGGTGTTACTGTTTTTTGTCATAGATCAGGGAAACAGAATAGGTAGACAGTTATTCTAGATAAACTGTGAAAAAAGGTGTAGATTTGTGGTACCATGTGATAGGAAGGGTTACGTAACAATTTACAGCTTAGCTAAGACACCAATGGGAAATCAGTGCACAAAAAGTTCCCGGGACACGCCCCTAACTGAAGACGCGAAGTACATGCAATTACAGCGTTCCGATAATGTTAAATATTATACCAAATGGGTCGATAAGTACAAATTCTAGGGTAATTTAGATAAACTCGCACTTATGAAACTTGTAAAACAGTTAAAAGTAGACGCGAAAGGCAAATTAAAAAAGCAGAGACAATTAGGAGTCCCTCAGGCGCACAGGTGGCTTGAGGAAGCAAATCGTAGGGAGCAAAGAATTAAAAATTCAAAAATGATGTTTTTAGACAAAGAAGATAATAATTTAGTAATAGCGATGGCCCCTCCTTCACCCCCTCCACTTTCGTTACCAGAATATGAAGCGAGTGGATGAGCTGATCCACCTCCGCTATACCCAGCTGTCCATGCAAAAGCACAACCATTTGTCAGGGATCCCATCGAGACCAGGTCTCGAACATGCAACTTGAGGAGGGAAATTAAATTAAATGAGTTAAATAGAGCATCACACGCTATAAGTGAAGAAGAGATATGTCCGCTCATAGAAGTACCGAATCCTCAGGCAGGACAGGATCCGACTCTTTTAGTTTATAGACCGTGGACACCGGAAGATATCCGGAAAGCCACAGAAGGTATTCCCCACCCAAAAGTGAATTTTAGGATGCTTTTAGAAGATTTACAGGGTATGAGATTAAGTTACCATTTAAATGGAGAGGAAGTAGAAAAAGTAGTTAGACAAATTGTATTTCCAGATTGGCACATGATTTGTGTCAGCTGGAATCCTTGTGACGCACAACTTAGACCACTCCCACATAGTGACGCAGAACTGGATGGCAGAGTGAAAGGTCTGACAGACCGAATCTCTGAAAAGTGGAAGCCTAGGGCTGATTGGACTTGTATTAATCAATGCATACAGCAGGAAAAAGAAACAGTAGATGGGTACTATGCCAGATTATTAGAATGTTTTAACAATCATAGTGGCATGACAGTTCCTGAAAATCAAGCGAATGATTCCCCGTATGAACAACAATTGAAAAATGCATTTTTGAAAGGGTGCATTGCACCTATTAGTAGCTTCATTACGAAGCATATGATAGATCACCAAACAAGTAGGTTACAGGCCATATGCAAATTGCAATACCAAGGGAATAGTTTATATAGCTACATGCAGGTCATGTTTGTCCTTTTATGTTGGCAAAAGTGAGAGACAACTAAAGCACAGAATATACGAACATTTATATGAGATCAAAAACAAAAATGAGAAAAATGCACTATACAAACATAGTACAGTTTGTAAAACTAGTGTTTTTTCATTTTTTGTTTTAGAAGTTGTCCCTCCAGATCCAAGGGGTGGTATGTGGGAGACAATGGTTGAATACAGAGAGTTATACTGGCAACTTACACTGGAAGCTAATAGATCACCAGGTCTCAATGATATGATCTCCCTAGCGCCAGTATTGAAACTGAGATCTGCAAAGTTGTAACCAGTTATCAACCAAATAACTCTCACCAAGTCCTTCCTTATTATACATTTTATACATTTTTTACATTTTATTCTGAAGTTTTTAACTATTTTTAAAAATATTTATACAAAATTTATTTGATGTTGTAAACACAATTTTATATTTATAAGGTCATGGTCATAGAATTTATGTCATTACCTTCCTGTCAATAATATACTTGTTTTACTGTGATACTATTCAACTTTTGCTACCAGTTAGAATGGAGTGCTGTACCTAGTTTATTTAGAGCTCTCACACTGGTTATTTTACTTTGATGCCACTAGATGGTGCTAGCAGCACAATATTCATCAAGGAACTTTAGTTTCATTCATACATTCAATATTTTAGATGATTGTAAAGTTTATACAGAAGTGTTGCCTTTTATTACATTATATATTACATATTTTATTATGATTTTAATATGCCTCACAGTAGTTGGACACCAGTCACTTCATTGATTTAGAAATAACATCAATTTTCTATTTTCCACAACATTTCAGTATAAAATGAAGATAATTACGTTTTACCATTCAAGTTTCAATTAGACAATTATTCAATTGGAATGGGTGTGTATATATATGTTGGGAGTTTCATTATGTTTGTTTGCACTTTTCTGATGAAGTTTTTGACGAAAACGTTTAATGTGATTGTGCTGTTTGGATCGATTAAAGAGTGTTGGATCTTATTGGGGCTATCCTCGCAGGCGTGTGGTGTTTTTTGTTTATCAGTTTTATTTGCACCGCTTCCCTTTTTGTGTTTCCAGGTTACAGGCCTTAATTGAACATGCTAGACATGGAGAAAGACATTTTAATAGTAAAAAGAAAAAGAAAACCCAAGTATTTTCAGCAGAAGATGGGTCAGAAGTATTTGTAGTACAAACTGGGAAAAAGTGTAAGAAAAATACCCAGGGAAATAAACAATCTGACAAACGATCAGAAGATTTCGAAGAAAGAAAGAAAAAGGGTGAGTGTTTTAAGTGCGGGAAAAAAGGACATTTAGCAAGGGATTGCAGGCTAAATAAGAAGGCGACTACATAAAATAAGGAAGATGAGGAATGACTATATGATAGTCAGGAATCATTGGGTGAAAGTGAGCAGGAAAAGGTAAGTGTAAATGTGATAGCAGGGGAAGAGGATGTGACACAAGGGGTAGAGGATGTATATGAATACACAGACGTAGAAGAAAATGAAATTTTGGACCTAGCTCTTTTGAGCTTAGACCTTTACTTAGCAGACACAAAACCAGAAGTGACGCTTCTGGTAGAGGGGAGGGAAGTTTTAAATTTTTGTGTGACTCAGGGGCTTCACGCATCCTGATACACCCTTCCAAACTACCAAAAGATACAGAATCACCAGACTATATACTAGTGAAAGCAGCTAATGGACAGCTATATCGGGAGCCACTCTCCCGTGACATTACAATAATAGACCCTGTTTCAGGGATGACTCAGAAAAGTAAAATTGTAGTTTCTGTAAAATGCCCAGTGAATCTTTTGGGTAGAGATTTAATGCAGATATTTGGCATAGCAGTAGTTCCAACCATGCAGGGTATGGAAGCACAGCGACAAATGGACACTTTTGTAGTGCGACCGGAGGGTGAAATGCATTATTGGTACAGCCAGGACTTGGTTACGACTGGTCCAGAGGCAGTAACCGAAGAACTAATGAATGTAGCTATCAGCAAGTTCCCCTCCCTCGACATTGACAAACAGCATTTGTTGCATTGTACTCTATATTATTGTAATAGACCAGGTCCTGATAAAGATTATGAACAAGAATTGTTTCAGAACCATACAAACAGGCTGGTATTGCGAAATTTGTACTGGGTTGCAGAAGGGAACAGTGTAGCAAGCTGTTCATTGCCCCAGGAATTTTTAACACTCTACAAATCTAATCGACTGCCCCATGTTAGTTTGACTAAGAATAAAACTTTAAAATGGGCAGACTTAGGTGAGAAAGTCACGAGGTGGGAAAAACAGACAGAATTAGAACTCTCAGAACAAGGAGTACAGAAACAGAAATTGAACTGGATCACACAGACACACCCAGCTGTACACTCACAGGCTAGTGAGGATAGCTGAGTATTACTATTATTGGAAGAAGAGGAAAAAGCCTTGTGAGACATACCAGACATTCTCTGGTCAGCAGGGAAATCAGATGTAGGACTAATACGAACAGCAGGACCAGTTACCATAATGCCAAAGTCAGCTTTTAGACCCCAGAAAAGACAGTATCCCTTCAGAAAGGACGCAGAGGTAGGAATCAAACCTATCATAGCAGCCTTACTCAAGGAAGGAGTCTTAATAGAATCCCCTGACTCACCATGTAACACACCTTTATTTCCTGTCAAAAAAGCAAACGGGGAATGGCGTATGGTCCAAGACTTACAAGCAGTGAACAATGCAGTTATACCCAGAGCACCAACGGTGCCAGATCCACACACCTTACTGAATGATTTAAAGCCAGAACAGAAATATTTCTCAGTGGTAGACATAAGTAATGCATTTTTCTCAATACCGATACACCCTGACAGCCAATATTGGTTTGCATTTACATTTCAGGGAAAGGGGTACACATATACCAGATTACCGCAGAGGTATTGTGAAAGTCCAATGATATTTGCACAAGAAATGGCAAGCAACCTGGCGGGATTTATCTCACCGAAAGGTAGTCAGATTCTACTTTATGTAGACGACATTCTGCTGCCAGCCCCCACCCAGCAAGAATGCAAAGAAGACACAATAGCTTTGTTACAATTTTTAGCTACTCAAGGTCACAAAGTAAACAAAGACAAGTTACAGCTTTGGAGAAAACAAGTTAAATACTTAGGATATGTAATATCCAAAGAAGGTAGAATATTAGATGAAGACAGAAAAACAGCAATTTTACAAGCACCTAGACCAACTACCAAGAAGGAAATTATGTCCTTCCTGGGAACTACTAATTTGTGTCGGAGTTGGATACCAAACTATGCTTTGGAATCTGCTCCACTGGCTGATTTAATATTTAAAAAGACGATGGCTGCACAGGATTTATTACAATGGACTTTCTGTAAGCTGAAACAATTGATAGCATCATCCTTAGTTTTAGGATTACCAAACTATAACAAGCAATTTATTCAAACTGTAGATTGTAAGCAAGGTTATATGACATCAGTGTTGACACAGCAACATGGGGACAAACAACACCCCATAGCTTATTATTCATCACAGTTAGATCCAGTGGTGCGGTCTTTGCCCCACTGTGTACAAGCAGTAGTTGCAGCTGCAATGGCAGTGCAGGCTTCAGCCTCAGTAGTATTATTCCACCCTCTCACATTGAGAGTGCCTCATGCAGTCGCAATTATTTTACTGCAAGAAAAAGTAGCATATCTTTCTCCAGCTAGGCATCTTTCCTGTATGACCATTCCGTTGGGCCAACCTCATATGACAATTGAACGATGCACAACTTTGAATCCGTCAACTTTGCTTCCAACCCCTGCAGATGGCAAACCGCACTGCTGCCTGCAGGAGATTGAGCAAAAGACATTACATAGACAAGATCTTACGGATGTTCCCTTGGATGATGCCGAGGTGACATGCTATGTGGATGGCTCATGCAGGAGGGGTCCTGCAGGACAGAACATGGTGGGGTATGCAGTAGTTTCTGATAGTGAAACTTTAGAAGCAAAATCTTTGCCACACAACTTATCTGCACAAGCAGCAGAATTGATTGCCTTAACGAGGGCATGTACCTTAGCAAAAGGTAAGAAAGTGAACATTTATACTGACAGCCAGTATGCTTTTTCTACTGTACATGTTTTTGCGCAACAGTGGAAAAATAGAGGAGTGATAACATCTACTGGTAAACTGATTAATCATGCGCAATTTATTTTAGACTTGTTAGATTCAATTCAGTTACCTAAGAAAGTAGCTATTTGCAAATGCGTAGCTCATACAAAACAACAGGATAGAATTTCAAAAGGTAACACACGGGCTGATACAGCTGCAAAGCAGGCAGCTTCAGCCACAGAAACTTTTCTTTTGAGCGAGGAATTACAACCCTCAGAGACTTTAGATTTAGAAATGTTGAAAACAATGCAGACACTTACTACAAATCTTGAGAAACAAAAGTGGATAAAACGAGGAGCAATCCTCGAAAAGGGACTGTACATCTCCAAGGAAAAGAAACCGATTTTGCCATCTAATTTATTTAGATATGCAGCGTTGTTGAGCCATGGGCAGAGCCATGTCTCAACAGGGGGGATGGTACAGTTAGTGAATCGAGTGTTTACAACCTATGGGTTTACAAACTATACAAAAAAAATTTTGTGCAGTATGCCATGTTTGTAACAAGCATCATACACAAGGGGCATTGAAGCCTAAGCGAGGGCATTTTCTAACACCACCATATCCGTTCCATACTATTTGTATGGATTTCATAGAATTTAATAAATGTGAGAATAAGGAATACTGCCTAGTTATTATAGACATGTTTTCCAAATGGGTAGAAGCGTTTCCAACTAAAAACCCAGATGCAGCTACGGTTGCAAAGGTTCTTGTTAAAGAAATTATACCCAGATTTGGGATACCGGAAAAGATTTATAGTGATAACGGGACACATTTCGTGAACCAAACAATCCAACAACTTGGTCGTTACTTCGGAATATCGTTAAAGAATCACTGTGCGTATCACCCCCAATCTGCAGGGCTAGTAGAGCGACATAATGGGGTACTGAAGAATAGACTTAGGAAATTGATAGAAGAAACACAGAAAAATTGGATGCACTGTTTGCCTTTAGCACTGTTGAGTATGAGAACTGTTCCAAATGTAAATAGATTAACTCCTTTTAAAACTGTTTTAATTTTTGTCACATTAGATATTCAATCTCTATTTACTGTGTTACCCAATGATATAGGCATTATATATATCAGAGAATATTTATTGGAACACAGTATGTATCCACCTGTCTTAATAGATCTGTTATCCCAGTTTATAAGTTTAGTATTGGATAACAATGTCTTCATGTTCAATGAGCTAGTATACCAACAGCAAGCTGGAGTTGCCATGGGTACTCCATGTGCGAACAGCTATGCGAACATGTTTTTAGCTTACTGGGAGAATAAAGTTCTATTTGAAACTGAAGAATACAGACAATCCGTAGTATTTTACAGACGTTTTGTAGATGACGTCTTTATTTTATGGAAAGGGGACACTAGTGCTTTGATGAGATTTTTTACCATGATGAATGGTCTTACTAGTTACTTGGTGTTTACGATGAATGGTCTTACTAGTTACTTGGTGTTTACGATGAATCACTCCACTGATAGAATAGACTTCCTTGATTTGTTTGTAGAGAAGCTAGATAGTGGTTTAGTGAACACAGGTGTATACCGGAAATCTTGCCATCATAATACGATTTTGTCAAGACACAGCATGCATCCACAACATATATTTAAGAACATTATCAGGGGACAAGGGATGCGCGTGTCCAGACTCAATGCTACCGATACAGGTTTTGAGTCAGGAATTATAGATTTGAAAGCTAGATTAATGGAGAGAGGGTATAGTGCTGAAGAGATTGAACATCAATTAGAGGACCTAAGTGCACTTAGGCAGGGCAGAGCGGCCCCATATTATGGACCAAGATCAGAGAGAGAGGATGAAGTAAAGATAAAGAGGAATGAAGTTAAGTTTACTATACCATACACTAATGATTCTCTAACTATCAGAGATATAGTTAGTAAGCATTGGTCTATTCTATGTACAGACGAAGGTATCAAAGAAATAGTGGGAGAAGAGCCAGGTTTCTTATACAGGAATAAATTGAATTTGAGAAGACTATTATGTTACTCGAGAAAGGATGAGCGACAATCAGGACCTAGTCATACTGCACCATGTGGACACTGCAACCAGTGTGTTCATATAGATAATGGAACTTTGTTCATACATCCAGATTCAAACATAGAGTTTAGAACTGAAGTTGCAGCCACATGTATGACTAAGAACATTGTCTACCTGGCAGTATGCCAGATATGCAATGCGTTTTATGTTGGTAAAACCAACCGTAATTTTAAAGATAGAATACGTGAACACGTGTACCATATGAAGAAAGGTCATACACATAATGCACTTGCCAAACACGTGGTTGAGTTAGGCTACGAACATCACTTTTTATTTAGGGTCTTAGAAGTGATACAACCAAATATCAGAGGTGGGGACATAAGGAACCACACTGAAGACAGAGAAAGCAAGTGGATTATGAGGTTAAGAGCTGATAGAGGCTCGGGTTTAAATGAGAGAGCCTCTATTAAACCAGCTTTGCATAAAAGAAGAAACATTAAATGCAGGTAATATGTATTCACTGAATCATTTTGGTATTTTATTATTTTCTACTCTTTTAATACAAATAATGTATAACACCTAGTTACAAACAATGTATAACACCTAGTTATAACAAGGGTAGTTCTAGGTATATGTTATACACATTAGTTAAATTACAGGAATATATTTATGCATTTTTTGTACATGTATATACGTTTCTATTCCCTTTACAGATGTTTTTATCTATATGTGTCATATTTTATATTTGTTTATATAGATTTTGCATACTGATTATGTGTTGCTTGATATTTTAAACAGTTTGTACATATTTTCTATTTACACACATGTATGCAAATGGATCATTTACATAGTGTATATACAGCTACACGCAGAGTGTGCTGTCATGAAGTAGGTTATTATATTAAGTGTTTTTAACTATTTGAGTTTAATATGTATAGTTAATGAATTAATTATTTAATTACTTAATAAGATATGTAATGGTATATATAGGTGCATTATGGGCAGTAGTGGTTAGATCTGATGAAGCTCATACCTGAGTGAAAGCGCTTATTGACTGCTTACATAGTGTATTGTATGGTTGTATTACAATACTGTGGATTATTGAGGAATAAAACGTTTTATTAATTCAAGATTTATTTGTTTTTGATCTGCTATTCCCGATCACTCCAACTGTGTTTGGTTTTGGATTTTTATACTTTATGAGTGGTCGCGGATATATTTCTGTGACAGGCAGCATTTGGTATTTCATTTTTATATTTATTACGTCCCTGCCTTAACGGAAGCAGATCTTGATACGTTACTGTTACCTACAGATACGTAAAATCTTTGTGTTAAACATGCAGAAGCAACCCGGACAAGAGGTGGATAAAGAACTCGATTATGAGCCCCGGGGTGTAGACCTGGGCTCTTTGGTTCTATTGAGTAGAAGATTTGAGCAACAACTATTGTGTTCGAAGGCTGCATCCTGGCAGCTGAATGTTATGCAGCATACCGATGACGACAACGCGCCAGCTGTGGATCTGGAAAGACTACAATACATGTTAGATAAAGTGGAGAAGGATTTCGGTCGACTGAAGAGACTGCAGACACAACGGATGCATTTTCAATATTGCCTGGACCAACGGATTATACCGAGAGGTTTACGAGTGTTTAATATGCCGAATCAAGGGGAGCACCACCCGGAACTATTGATACAGTGGCAACGTATCAACCTGGAGGTTAGTAGGCAATATATGCGTCTCCTTATAGATTATTTTTTACCTGAAGAAAATGAACTAATACAGGGCATAAAGAAACAACGCTCTGACATTTCATCTATGTTTCCTGAGACTATGACGACGCCATTATTTGAGAGTTTGCTTGATAGCGTCTCGGCGCTGGAGCGCAAACTACTACAACAAAAACAAAATAAAATTAGACGTGACCACAAAGATTTTTCTTTGGGACACGTCTTTGTATGGCCTAGGTATGGTGAAAGAGAAGGCACGAATGTGACTGAAAATAGTAATGGACATAATGTGCAAAGCATTGTTGTTGAAAAACAGCCTGTGTTTCCCAATAAACATGCTAATGTTAGGAATAATAACTCTAGGAATACTGTTAATGTACCTGATAATGTCGCAGTACAGGAAGCAATACAGGAGGTTAATCTACATGATAGAACAAATGTGAGATTGACAAATGTATCTGTTGACACTGAAGACGTTATAAGCATCATACATGCTGAGCATGATTCAGGAAATAGTGCAGGTACACATACAGATAAAAATTTATATCCTAGTATAGAGGTTGTTGATAGTTTATTGGAACAAGGAAAGAGAAACACTAATAGAGATGTAAGACCTAAATCATATAACATGAATTCAGCAAATAGAGTAGATGGAGAGATTCCTTTTCCCCTGCCTGTGAGGAAGGACAAAGGAATGAAGAGGGGACGCGCCCTAAGCAGGGGGCGACAAAAAAGAAAACTCTCAGAGGAGTTTCAATCACAACACACCATAAAGAAAATGTGGATGAACAAGTTAGGATAATGAATCCATTAGATATATCTATGGCTGATCATAACACACATGGTTCATTGGTCTGTAATATTTCCGGACGTGAGTTGACACAACATGAATATCAATTATTGAATAAAGGGCTTAGCTTTATCCCGAGTGGGCATAGCAATTTAGCTGATATGTTATTAGATACTAGAATGTTTTGTCGCAACTTAATGTTGAAACTGTTGTTTCACAATAAAGATGAGAATGTTACTAGTAGAAGGGAAACCACAATGACATTTAAGAAACTAAGCAGCTTTACACCGGTACATCACCCCCTTGTTGAGGCCTATCTTAAACTAACAGAAGATGAGATACATAGATATTATAATAATAATACTTACAAGAGAAGAAGAGATAATCTCACTAGGAAGGAAAGAGAAAGTCTACGAGAATTACAGAAAGATCAATCAATTATGATTAGGCCAGCTGACAAGGGAGGCCAAGTTGTCATTATGGATACTATATCGTACCATACAGCTATGCTGAATTTGTTAAGTGATAAGTTTTATCTATTGATTAACAGTGATGTGGTCAACAATATTATTACACATGTTAGTAATACTTTAACGGATATGTTTAATGGTGGAATCATAGACAAAGAATTGTTTGAATATTTAAGAATTTTGAATCCAATGGTTCCTATGATACAAGGTTTCCCGAAGATACACAAGAACATGAGTAACCCACCCATGAGACCAGTAGTATCTGGACAAGGATGGGTCACGGAACATATCTCTGTATTCATTGAGAAGCATCTACGCCCTGTGTTGAATGAGAATTCCAATATACTTAGGGACTCGAAACAGTTCTTATTAGAATTATATGAATGCATGAGTAGAATAGAGGATACTGATGTTTTAATTTTTGTCACATTAGATATTCAATCTCTATTTACTGTGTTACCCAATGATATAGGCATTATATATATCAGAGAATATTTATTGGAACACAGTATGTATCCACCTGTCTTAATAGATCTGTTATCCCAGTTTATAAGTTTAGTATTGGATAACAATGTCTTCATGTTCAATGAGCTAGTATACCAACAGCAAGCTGGAGTTGCCATGGGTACTCCATGTGCGAACAGCTATGCGAACATGTTTTTAGCTTACTGGGAGAATAAAGTTCTATTTGAAACTGAAGAATACAGACAATCCGTAGTATTTTACAGACGTTTTGTAGATGACGTCTTTATTTTATGGAAAGGGGACACTAGTGCTTTGATGAGATTTTTTACCATGATGAATGGTCTTACTAGTACTTGGTGTTTACGATGAATCACTCCACTGATAGAATAGACTTCCTTGATTTGTTTGTAGAGAAGCTAGATAGTGGTTTAGTGAACACAGGTGTATACCGGAAATCTTGCCATCATAATACGATTTTGTCAAGACACAGCATGCATCCACAACATATATTTAAGAACATTATCAGGGGACAAGGGATGCGCGTGTCCAGACTCAATGCTACCGATACAGGTTTTGAGTCAGGAATTATAGATTTGAAAGCTAGATTAATGGAGAGAGGGTATAGTGCTGAAGAGATTGAACATCAATTAGAGGACCTAAGTGCACTTAGGCAGGGCAGAGCGGCCCCATATTATGGACCAAGATCAGAGAGAGAGGATGAAGTAAAGATAAAGAGGAATGAAGTTAAGTTTACTATACCATACACTAATGATTCTCTAACTATCAGAGATATAGTTAGTAAGCATTGGTCTATTCTATGTACAGACGAAGGTATCAAAGAAATAGTGGGAGAAGAGCCAGGTTTCTTATACAGGAATAAATTGAATTTGAGAAGACTATTATGTTACTCGAGAAAGGATGAGCGACAATCAGGACCTAGTCATACTGCACCATGTGGACACTGCAACCAGTGTGTTCATATAGATAATGGAACTTTGTTCATACATCCAGATTCAAACATAGAGTTTAGAACTGAAGTTGCAGCCACATGTATGACTAAGAACATTGTCTACCTGGCAGTATGCCAGATATGCAATGCGTTTTATGTTGGTAAAACCAACCGTAATTTTAAAGATAGAATACGTGAACACGTGTACCATATGAAGAAAGGTCATACACATAATGCACTTGCCAAACACGTGGTTGAGTTAGGCTACGAAAATCACTTTTTATTTAGGGTCTTAGAAGTGATACAGCCAAATATCAGAGGTGGGGACATAAGGAACCACACTGAAGACAGAGAAAGCAAGTGGATTATGAGGTTAAGAGCTGATAGAGGCTCGGGTTTAAATGAGAGAGCCTCTATTAAACCAGCTTTGCATAAAAGAAGAAACATTAAATGCAGGTAATATGTATTCACTGAATCATTTTGGTATTTTATTATTTTCTACTCTTTTAATACAAATAATGTATAACACCTAGTTACAAACAATGTATAACACCTAGTTATAACAAGGGTAGTTCTAGGTATATGTTATACACATTAGTTAAATTACAGGAATATATTTATGCATTTTTTGTACATGTATATACGTTTCTATTCCCTTTACAGATGTTTTTATCTATATGTGTCATATTTTATATTTGTTTATATAGATTTTGTATACTGATTATGTGTTACTTGATATTTTAAACAGTTTGTACATATTCTCTATTTACACAAATGTATGCAAATGGATCATTTACATAGTGTATATACAGCTACACGCAGAGTGTGCTGTCATGAAGTAGGTTATTATATTAAGTGTTTTTAACTATTTGAGTTTTATATGTATAGTTAATGAATTAATTATTTAATTACTTAATAAGATATGTAATGGTATATATAGGTGCATTATGGGCAGTAGTGGTTAGATCTGATGAAGCTCATACCTGAGTGAAAGCGCTTATCGACTGCTTACATAGTGTATTGTATGGTTGTATTACAATACTGTGGATTATTGAGGAATAAAACGTTTTATTAATTCAAGATTTATTTGTTTTTGATCTGCTATTCCCGATCACTCCAACTGTGTTTGGTTTTGGATTTTTATACTTTATGAGTGGTCGAGGATATATTTCTGTGACAGGCAGCATTTGGTATTTCCTTTTAAAACTTTGTTTGGGAGGGCATATTATACACCTCAGTGGAAACCTCTCATGTCTACAGAGCAGGAGGCTGACAGTTCACTTGCAGGATATATGAGGAGATTTTTTAATAACAAACTTTTGCAGTTAAATTCTGTTTCAGATAAAGAGCAATCGAAATCGGAAGCACCAGTAGCCCCAGGCACTTGGGTCTGGGTGAAGATTACGAAACGAAAGAATTGGAGCTCTCCGAAGTGGGAAGGTCCGTACCAGGTACTACTGTCAACACCCACCGCAGTCAAAATCATGGAACGAGCTTCTTGGATCCATTTGACACACTGTAAACTGGTTAAAAACTTTGAACTGGACAAAAACTTTGTTACTGTTGCACAACAAGAACAAAATGGCCAGACACAGAGTGAGTAGAGACACTGAGCAATTTCAAAAAACTTGTAAGATTGTTTTTGTTGCAATATTGATCACACTGTTCTTCTTGCTGTGGCCATACTTTTTTCCTGCCACAAAGGTTGAACTGATTAGATGTAATGAACCAAACATAGACTGGCATTCGAACTTTAACACTTATCAGGCAATTACACGTGTATACGCAGAGACTTTCAATGTTTCGAACTGCTGGGTCTGTACAGTCATACCAACAGCATACGGGGGTTTGTTAATGACTGCTATCCCCCTAGGGGTCAATGAGACCTGGGGAAATTTGGTTTTTGACACAGTTGCTATTAAAGCACAAGATAAGGTAGCACTGTATTTGCCTGTGACACAAAAAGGAATTGTATGCTTTTATAAAAATGACTCCATCCAAGTTGGGTGGAGTAAATGTAATGTTACTGTACAGTACAAATGTTATAGAAAACCAAATGATTTGAGTGGATCTTGTAGTACAGATTATGACTCATTTTTGAAATCTATGCATACAACTCTTGATCAGGTACAGCACAATCCTGTACTTTTCAAACAGTTATCAGTGATAGATAAGAAAATGTTTCATGCAGGGCAGTCATTTCGTAACAAAGTAATGACAAAAGTAGAGGACTGTTATTTTGTATGTGGGAAAAAGGCGTATACATGGTTACCTGAGAATTGGTCTGGCAGTTGTTTTTTGGGATACCTGGTTCCGGCCATCTGACACACTGCAGCTTTGCCTCAAGGGAGTATTCGAAATACTCGAGATGTAACCAAAAAGACTGTTAAGAAACCGGAGAATCCAGTGGGATGAATCAAAGCAGGGTGGAAAGACCATTGTAATGTGGGAACCAAACTTGTGCACATGGACTTGAGTGATGCTGTTATATCCTGGGCAGGAATATCACCCATGTATGGCGGAGTCAAATCAATATGGGAACTGCGAAAACTGTCTAAACTTCTCAAAATAATGAGTAATGAAACTTATTCTGCCCTTGAACTGATAACTGATGAACTGAATGCCATGAGAACTGTAGTGCTTCAAAACCGAATGGCTCTTGACTTCACCCTAGCGGCGAGAGGCGGAACTTGCGCTTTAATCAAAGAAGAATGCTGTGCGTTCATTCCTGACCACCAGCATGAGATAAACGATCATCTTGAGGTGATTCAGCAAGTGTCGGCCATGACCAAACCAGGCTCAAACCCTCTGACAGAGTTTTTTCAGAATGCCTTTGGGGGGGTGGGGCTCCATCTTTATGAACATACTGATTGCTATTGGGGTAGGTTTACTCCTAATAGGAGTTTGTATTTGTTTCAGAATCCCCTGCATGAAGAAATTAATTAAGGAATTCATAGATATATTCGTATATGAAACTATGTATCAAAGTACTGAATTTGAAGAGCTGCTAGAATGTGAGACACTTTCATAAAAGTTTAAACTAAATGACTTTCTTAACTGCAAATCCTAAATGGAAGATGTTAGGAAAATAAGCAAACTGTTTATCCTTTTTTTGAAAATAGAATAAAAAGTATTAACAGGAGGGAGATGTTAGAAAAATATGTATTAATATGTGTATGCTTAATGACAAATTAATAATCAAAGTGTTTTTAATATGCTTTTCATTTTATTTCTTATGCACTGTGATTTATATAAATTGAGTTTCATATGAGACCAGAAATATGCCTTATTGAAACTGCAGCATGCTTTTTGAAACTTGCAAGTTGCCCTCTGCCCTAGTAACTGCTAGCACAGCAATATTCTTGTTTATGCCTTGTGGAAATGTACTTGAGAAGCAGGTGTTAATCTGCTAGGTCAGAAGCATATGAATAGACAATATACCATTTAATAAATGTAATGATTCCAGACAGATAGCCTTGTTCAGAGGATGGGAATCTCTGCAGCTGCAGTAGTTTAGAGATAAGTTAGACAAAGACATTTTAGAGAAATGAACTGCTAGCATTGTGTTTGATTTAGCTATAGTATCTTGAATGTAACGTAACAAGTATCTAACTGAAAGTAACCAAGGCCATGTTGTTTTCCTCAGGATGTTTCACATAAAAATTATTTAAACCAGCAGAAAATCATGGGAAAGATCGTCAGCAGATGATGACCAAAAGGTGGTAATTCGTTACGTCAGCATGGTAGGACAGGATTAATTTGATAACCTATAAAAATGAATGCATTTCCTGTTTCTGGTTAGACAAACTCTGTATTAGCACGTTTTTGTCTCCTTGCTGCAAGATTAAAGTGCCTTAACCTGAACCTACCGTGTTTTGATCATTTTTAAAGTATATTTTTCCTTTGACACATGAGATTTTGGTTCTCTCTTCTTTATATATGTGTTTTCTCTTTTATAAAGAAGTTTATTTATGTACAACAAGGTCACAAAATTCTTTATCACAACATGGTATTACAGAGTTAACAATCAAGTACATTATTTAATGTATTTTGACATATGTTGCATTTATATATTTATATAGTTACATATGTATATTTTGCATAATATACATATGTAACTATATAATATTTATATAATTACATATGTATATTTTGCATGCTGCGGTGGTGGTGCTGCGGTAGTGTTGTCGCCTCACAGCAAGACGTTGTCCTGTTCGATTCTCAGCTAGAGCGTCTTCTGTGTGGAGATGTGTGAATGGGCGTACCTTCGTTGAAGGTTGTGCGTCAGGGCTGGCAAACTCGGCATGTAAAATAATCTACTGCCAATCATTAGCGGACTGGAGTTCCGCTGTGGTGACCCCTAACTGGGAAAAGCCAAAAGACACAAACAAACGTATGTATATTTTGCATGTGTCACATATCCTGGGCGTTTGTGCATTTTATATGTATTACTATTCATTCAAAATACAATTTGTTTTGATACATTGAACTTTGAATGTGAAAGATGGTTAATGAGGGACACTCATTGTTTAACATTTTTGCAATTGAATGATTTCTTAATGAGCCCAATTGATGTCTATTTAAATTCTTTGCACTCTATGGAGTAAAAATCATTCCTTTGAAAGGCTGTTGAGCCGAGGTACTGGGAAGCACCAGTAAAAGATTTTATTCAACATTTTGGCATTTTTTTCATTTATTTCAGCCTTGAATCCAGTCTGTTTCTTGTCTTATGTGACTGTTGGTGTTTTTGGAAGTACTTCTAGTGATTTTTCTGATATACCCAATTTGTCAGGGACAGTGTGTGTTTGTGTATATCTAAAAAACAACACCGAGTTTTACATATGGACATACACAATAATGCTGGGCACAAATGTAACTCTGCTGGGTAGCACTAAAACAAAATGCTGTTACCAGGTCAATACACTACAAAAAAATAAGACATCACAGAACATCCAGACCCTTAAAACTTCAAGTGTCTGGTGGGCCCCAACCCCAGACTGTATAAACATATTTTGACCAGGACTTATGCTAGGGTCTAACATCAGCCCACCCTATTCTAAAACTAGTCCTGCCTGCAGGTGTGCACAGAAAGTTGCTGTAGCCTGTGTGAGATGGGGATGGTTGTATTCATTACTTCTTTAAGTTTCCTCACAAACATCAGAGTGGTGCATAGTAGGTCATTATAGCTTGTGTAGGGGCTGGTGATAGTATGGACAGTACTTAGTTAATGTTCCTCACAAACCCCAGAGGTATGTAAAGAAGGTCCATATATCTTGTGTAAGAGCAGTTTATTGTCCAAGAGCAAGAGTTTGGACTATGTTACTGTGATTATTATTTTTCCACTTTCCTCACAAACATTGACATGTACACAGGTGGATATCTTTTGGGTGGACAAGTAAGGAGGTATGTTATTTATATATCTGGCAGTAACAGGTTGAGATATGTTACTGTGTTCTACTTGTTCTTTCAGTTTTGTTCCAGCTATCAGAGTATACAGAAGGTGGCTGCCTTTTGGGGGTTGGAGTGTGGAGGCATGCTGTGTGTATGCGTGTCTGTGTATATGTCTGTATATGTGTGTGTGTAATATATATATATATATATATATATATATATATATATATATATATATATATATATGTTTATATATTACAGCAGTGACTTGAAATATATGACTGTGGCCAGTAGTGCCTTCCATCCCAATCTCTAACATCACAGGGTTGCACAGAAGGGCTATCTTTTTTTCTTTCTGGTGGTAGTGGTGGTGATGGTGGAGTTAAGCATATGTATTCCCCCAAACATTTGTCTTGTCAATTTATTGTGAGCTACCATCCCATCAGCTTTGAACAGCAAGTGTTAGGCACAACTTACTTCTTCAATGAAAGAAAAAAACAAGTCTGAATTTATTTCCTTACTCATGACTTTTGTTCAGATCATCACTGATGAAATGGTTGGGAAACTGCTCTACAATGCACCTAAGAATATCTACAACCCCATGGCTTGGTGTCTATATTATAACAGCAAACGCTTAAAGAAGTGAACGCTGTATAATTGACGTAAAAAACGAAAACACAAAATTCTGGACAAACAGGGGAAAAATCGCTGGTCTGCAAAAAAAAAAAAAAAAAGAAAAAAAACACAAACTAAAGTGTGCCCCTACACCCACCATACTTAAATATACCAACCCCGAGATCGCACCACAGTGGAGGAAATGACAAAATCCCAAAAACGGCCCGTGTCTTCGGGATTTTGCTGTTTCGACATTCAGCTGTCGATTAAACAGCATTCGCTATATTAAGCGTTCACTTACTTAATAGGGAACCATGGCTTCTGGGGGCCTGGTGGCCTCTAGACCCTAGGCTTAGTTCAATCATTTCCTACACAGTATTTTGCAGTCATGGTCAATTAACAGATGCTGAAAAATAAAAGGAAAAGTGAAGTTGAACAGTAACACTAAATTTCTTTCCTTAGTCATAATTTTTTGTTCAGGCCATTACTGGATGAAAAGGTTGTTAAAATATATTCTAATATGTACCTCTGAGCATCTAAAAAGCAATGGCTTCTGGAAAAAGATGGAAAGTAATGCAAAATGTGAGAAAAAGAGGAAAAAGAGTAATATTTATGGTGTGGGAGAGGCAGAATGGAGGCAGAAGCTGTATAGCTAAATACACGCTTATCACAATAAAAACCTGATCAGTTTGCTTTTCCTCATCATACATCATCCAAGTAAAAATAAAAATAAAAAAAGATCCAGGGATATGATATTCCTAGAATGTTATAAGAACAAGTGTAGTGTTTAAACAGTTTAAAAAGGTCTCAAGCTTCACAAACATTGTAATGTGTGCACATTTAAACATTTATCTGAATGACATTTTGCCTGTGTATACTTTGTGTATTACCTCTACATGCACTACAGTTTTAAATCCAAATCTGTGTCTACATATACAGCTACTGAGATAATACGATGATAATGGAAAAGCAAAAAGATTTTAAATATTACAGAAAACAGTGTGTGTGAGATGTAAAAACTGATAATCAGAACTATTCTGTGATTTGGCCTCTCTACATTTGTAAAGCCAAGGGCCTACACTGAAATCAACTTGTGAGGAGCTGTGTCTTGTATTTCTCTGTCACATATTTTACTTTCTGTACTGTCAGGTCAGTATCATGTGCAGAAACTTGATGGTGCCATACGGCCCGCACTCTCCCACTCGGGTAGGGGGACATTAGAACAGCAACCCTTTCACTCCTGGAGCTTGTATCTGCCTCTGTCACAGTCTGCAGGCTCTTGCAGAACTCTTCAGGAGAGATGCGTGTGTCTTCCACCTTGAATTTTACAATGTTGGTCTGTACAGTTGTGAGGTCAACGGATAGAAGTGGAGATGGGAATGTCAGAATACCTGAGAAAGAAAGAACAATACATTTGATAACATTTCTTACAAGACACACATCACCCTATATTCATAATTTTCATTTAGAGGCTGCTTTTAAGTACCTCCTCCTCCACCCATGTCAGTGACTGTATGACACAATCACACCATTCTTTTGCCAGATGGCAGATGTAACAAGGAGCTGCTTTCATTGCATACCCTTTTGTAGGTCTGTAAATTGTAAACATTGGCACATGCTAACCGTATTATCTCCCCATGGTTACACACTGACTATATTAAGTCCCCATGTTAAGTACCTCCTTTCCCAGTTCAGTGATTTGGTGTGACACAACTACACCCTTTTCATGACATCTGGCAAATGAAGCAAGGGGATATGCTCACTGCAAGCACCACTGTAGCTTCCTAAAAGTACACTGATTATATTAAATCTCCATGGATGTAGTGAAAACGAGACCATGAGAAGCAAACCAAACCACATTAGTAACATGCAGAGCAGTGAATAGTTAGTGGCAAAGTATAAATATTTCAATCAAAAGGTATACTTCATATCTTAGATACAGGTTAGTGCTTTTGGATTAATAAGCAGCTGTTGTACAAATTTAACTTAGCCTGTAAATGGATTTTTTTTTATCTTACTTGGTCAGAAAGTTTACATTTCAGCTGCTATCATTTCCTCTATACCTACCTGTTGTCTGACCGCACTATGTAATATGTAATGAAGAAGGCCAGCATTATATGGGATCACTATGACCCTCAACAAACCTAAGTTATGTATTCCTTTATGAAATGCAGCACACTTCTATCACTATCCTCTTACCCGTTGAAGTATCATGATGGTGTCCCTTGTTCTAATATCAGATAATGTCTAAAAGGTTAGCAAATAAGACAGAGACTCCAATGCTGATGATATATATGTACAGGGTAAGCCACATAGAATGCAAATGTACGTAACATACACCTTTGTGGAACAAGCTCACCAGCATTTAAAAATATGTACTCCATATACTGCACTTGTCTGACTTGATCTTACCTCAGAAATGACCTGTCCATGTTTTGATTTCATCAGTAATTAACAGCAATACATCCAGGCCTAAGCTTGACAGGTGAAGCCACATCTCATCCCCTTTTGGATCTGCTTAAGATCAGCTTTCACTTGCATCCATCCATTAACTTACCTTTGCTCTATTTCCTTCCTGTCTCTCAGTAGGCACCCAGTGTCCTTCCAGTGATTTCAATTTGTGTGGTTCCTCTCTACCTCATTTCTCATTCTTTGTATTCTTTTCAGTCATGCAAACTCCAATGAAGACATTTTGGTTATTTTTTAGTTTGGGGAACTAAACACTTTAGCAAAAAACACACAATGAAGAACTCAGCTTCCAACAATCAGAGCCATGGGTAAAATTTTACTTAGCTTTATTCTGGTACCTCGGCATTTCACCTTCAAGGAATATTGTAAAAACACCACACCCCATCTTTTATATATCCTTTCTTAAAACAAAGCTAATTAATTGATTAATAGAGGAACATTTAAATAATTCCAAGTACTTTTAAAGGAGCCCATATTAATTAAAACACTTCCAAAAAAATCTCTCAACATTTTAAACAATCTTTTCATTTTTAACAGTGCATAAAGTTAGTCATAAACAGGATACAATATTAGATATCTTAATTTTAAGAAAATGTAAAATAGCTAAGTAGCACAAAACATTTAAAATGCAAAGACAAACATTTTTACCCTTAACAAAAGGGCTAACAATTCAAATAAATAAGTGTTATAAAGTCAAATTACTGTCAATGTTCATACCCCTAGGTTAGAGTGTTCTATAATTTATTATCATCCTACACTCCAACTTATCCAACTCATTCAACTACCCCCATACACCATAAATGGACGTGCTAACACACTAAAGAACAAACTCTTATAACATCCCCCATGAATGGAAACAAAATGTTCTGCTACCGGACTAAAGCAGTTCCTTTTCTTAGCATCCCCTGTGTGCTCTATAATCTTCACTTTAACCTTTCTTTTGGTTTGCCCAATATACCATTTCACCTCTTCACACCCACATCCTATAATGTAAACAACACTGTGTGAATTACAATGAAAAGCCTCTCTGGCTTTATGAAATTTGCCATTTATTTTGGACCCATCAAGATTTCTGACCCTGCTACAAATGTTACAATTTCCACATGGACACATGCCTACTCTACACGAATTATCAGACTGGCCAAAATTTCCACTAAGTATTTCTTTTAACTTGCTATACCTACCATAAGAAAATCTCAGATGGTCAGGGAAGAGTTTGCCTACACTTCCATCTTCCTTCACCATATACCAAAACTTTCTAATAACATCCTCCACAATATGGGAAAATAGGGAGAATTTGGTCACAAAAAAGAGTTTTTCTTTCATAGTAATCTTATTCATTCTACTATCTTCTTTATTCAAAACCAATCCCTGACCTTGTTGACAATATACATGTTTCTTCTCCTTAATTCCCCCAAGCACTGCTTTCCTTGCAGTCTGCAGCTGACCTTCTGAATAACTTCTGGCCCTCAATCTCTACACAGTCTCTTCTAAAAATATCTGCTTTAAATGTTCTTCAGCTATATTTCAAAGAATCTGTTTAAATTAAAGGTAAAGCTTTAATCAAGTGAGGAGGATGCATGCTATCTGTGTGTAAAAAGTTGTTAACTGATGTAGATTTCCTATGGGGCTTGAATTGTACCCTATTTTTACTATCCACATACAACTCCATATCCAAATAAATTATACTGTTGGAGTTAAGCTGATGAGTAAATTTCAAGCCATGTTCTGTACTATTCAAATCTTTCATAAATCTCAAAAAGGCACTTTGCTCACCTTTACATACAAAAATTAAATCATCAATGAATCTACCATAATACACAACATTCTTAATAAAAAAGTTTTAGAAATACAAAAACTGATTTTCAAAATCTCCATTGCACACCACAGCATATGAAAGGGCAGAAGCTGCCCATATAGCCGTGCCTATTTTTGTAAAAAAAAAAAAAAAAAAAACACGCTTCCCCCATCTGAAGTAATTGTGAGTAAGACTAAACTCCAGCAGTAACAAGAGAAATGATGAATGGGGACCCTCCCCATCATCCTTCCCATAGCTTCAAAGCCACTTTTCATATCAATGTTTATATATAATGAGCTAACATCCACCGTGGCCCAGAAGTAATCCACCTGCCATTTGATTTTCCTAAGTCTCACACAAATCCCCAATATTTTTAATATGGACTGGTACATTCTCCAAATATTTTTTCAGGTGAAAATCCAAAAATAGGCCCACGTTTTCCGAGTAAGAGCCTATCATGGAAACAATAAGCCTGCCAGGGGGATGAGGGGACCTCATGTCCTTATGAATCTTTGGAAAAGCATAACATTTTGGGTCCTTCTGTTCCCTAATAAACAGTCTTTTCACATCCCTACTAGTTAGGAAACCCAATATTTCACCCTTTTCCAAAATTTCACGCAATTCCTCATTAAAATTGCACAAAGAACTATTTACTAGTTCAATATAATCATCTTGCACCAAAATCAAATCTTTAACTATTTTTTCATAATCCATTTTATTCATAACTGCCCAATTGCCCCCCTTATTGTCTTGAATAAAAACAAATTTACCTGACTTCACACATATTTCCTGTACTTCCTGACATTCCTTCTTTGATAAATTACACTTTTTAGCGCTTTTAAGAAAGTTGTCAAATTCTCACTTTAATTGCCTACAAATCACACTTTCAAAGATGTTAATACAAAGAAGTGTTTAGGTGGCATAAACTTGCTTTTATTTGAAGAAAACTGTGGGACATGCAGATGTCCATAACCAGTATCAAACCCACTATTTGACTCCACCTCAAATTCAAACTCATAGCTATCATTAACTTCATTAACATCATTTAACATTTCAAAGTAAAAATCAGTTTCATGACTGCTTGCATTCAACAGCTCATCTTCTGCATTAGATTAATTTTCATAAGCATTAGAAACACATTTACTACTTTCTGATGGAAAAAAAACACTTTCAGATATAGTTTTCAACAAAAAAATGTTTTGTATCTAAAATAATGTCAGCTAGACAAGGAATTCTGGTCGGAACATATTTCGGACCTCTCAAAAGTACATTTTCAAATTTCTCTGTAAGCCTTAACTTAGTCAAATTAACAAGCCTTAAATTGTCATATAACATGCCCTCAACTAAAACAGGAGCCAAAGTATTGTAGTATCAAGATGGTTGTTGTTCTTTCGGCTTTTCTCGGTTAGGGGTCGCCACAGTGCAATTCCGGTCCACTAATGATTGGCAGTAGATTTTCACAGTGCCGAGGTGCCAGCTCAACGCCCAACCTTCAATGAAGGCATGCCCATTCACGCATGTCTTTTGAACATCACTCGACCATGGGGAGGACATGCAGACTCCACACAGAAGGTGCTCCAGCCAAGAATTGAACGGGAGAACCTCTTGCTGTGAGGCGACAACGCTACCGCTGCACCACTTGTAGTATCAAGATGGTGGCCCTTGTTTTAATATCACATAATGGCTGAAAGGTTAGCAAATAAGCCAGACACCAGTGCTGATGATATATATGTACAGAGTAAGCCACATAGAATGCAAATGTACGTAACATACACCTTTGTGGAACTAGCTCACAAGCATTTAAAAATATGTACTTCATATACTGCACCTGTCTGACTTGATGTTACCTCAGAAATTACCTGTCCATGTTTTGATTTCATCAGTAATTAACAGCAATAGATCCAGGCCTAAGCTTTACAGGTGAAGCCACATCTTATCCCCTTTTGGATCTGCTTAAGATCAACTTTCACTTGCATCCAACCATTAACTTACCTTTGCTCTATTTCCTTCCTGTCTCTCAGTAGGTACCCAGTGTCTTTCCAGTGATTTCAATTTTTGTGTAGCTCCTCTCTACCTCATTTCTCATTCTTTGTATTCTTTTCAGTCATACAAACTCCAATGAAGACATTTTGGTTATTATTTAGTTTGGGGAACTAACCACTTTAAGCTGACTAGGTTATTCAGACAGAATCTCAAAAACAGTACTAGTTGCATAAGCTGTCAGTCAGTGTTTCTAGAGAGAATGCTGCTTCCAGAAAACGTGCTCCAGCTATCAAATTTCATTTTTCGTCACTCTCCGCTGATCTTTAAAGAATATTTCTCTGAGGAGAAATTCTTCCATTTTAATTTCAGCCACAGCTGCATAACTAATCAGTTATGCACTATCCATGTTCAATGACAACTTGCATGGATTTTATTACCAGATGGAATATGTGAAGCATACATTTATGAGAGGAAATTCCAAATAATCTTGCAGGACTGTTTATGTCAGATGATTTTCTTCTTTGAAGGATTTAAAGTGAGTCCATCAGAAAGTAGAGCTTCTTACTGTTGTTTTATGTGTATGTGTGTGTCTGTGTGCTTTGTCTTCAAAAGACTTAAATTTTCTTCCTCTACTGTAAAATGCTGTCTCCTAGCATTTTTGTCTCAAACTGTATCACAAGAATTAATTTATTTAAATCTTAAAAACATAAGACACTTCAAGGCATTTTAGGCTTGTGGTAACATAATTCTCTGTCACAGACCATCACTGGGTCAAGTTTTGTTTTGCTGTGTTTATGTGTGTGTGTGACTTAATAGGTGAATGACTGTTAGTAAATTATAGATATCTTTCATTTCTGCATCTGTAAAACGTCAAAATAATTGACATAATTCAATAAAAATTATTACAAACTAAAATCCTTGAAGTAATTATAAAAGTAAACCAGTGTTTTCTTCTTTAAATTAGGAGGGGGGGGGTTCCTTCTGCACCCTTACAATGAAGAATTGTGTTCCTCACCCTCTTCATACACCCAAAGCTGAATAGCAAACATTTACAATGTTTACAATTTTGTTTCATTAAGACATGCGTTTTATTAAAAAAATAAATAAAAAGCCCTGGCGTCTTGCCATGATGCCTTGGGGGGGAGCAAAGAATTCTAAAATTCACAACAAAATTCTTATTTACCAAAGCCAAAATCACATCACAGATAGGCCAACATTACTCAGTAATTTAAAGCTCTAATGTTATAACTATATAAAAACATTACTCCAGCTAACATCACAATGTTGAATTATGTTAAATTATAGATGTAATGCATGATATTTCAACATGCAACTGGATGATTTATAAAGTTTGTCCTTCACATTAGCACAGCATTTCCTTGATTAGAACCAACATCATAAACTTGAACTCAATTTCTATTATGTCCCTGTTCTGGTTACAGATGTTTGTTAGACATGCCTGCACTCGTATACAAATGCGAACACGCACATACAGTATTGAAGTGACTGCATTCAATAAATAACTCCTTCAAAGTGACAAGTCATTTTTTGTGTAACTTAATTTGATTAGTACTGTTGTACTCCTTCCTCTGAGTCATATATCTGCAAACCGTACAACTACAGGACACATCCTCCAGTCTGCTGTTTCTGGATGTATAAAGAGACTGGATTTGTTAGGACCCCATTTCAGGTTTGGATTACTTCTGATTTGGACTTTTCTTTCACACACAATGTCCGCACAGCATTTAAGATGCAATACATTTGCCCCCCACTACCATGCTAAATAAATATACTGACTCCAGTGTTACATTCCCTCAGAGACAGAGGGAGTGCTTGGTTAGCTAACAAACTGTGTATTCCTTATCTTTCTCTCTCTCTCTCTCTCTATCTCTCTCTGATCTATTACAACCTCAGAGTTAGGATATTTAGAGTAGGTGGTCTGTTGTGACACCTGCTCCTTGCAAAAATGTTTTTCACTACATTATTTAATAATATCCATAGCGAAGATGTCAAAAACCAAGTAGAATCAAAGGCAAACAGGACCTTCCAGTAACAGGTGTAAGCACAAATAAGAACGCTCCAAATGCTGACAAGTAAAATTCAGGCTTTTAATGCATTTAAAATCTCGAAAAGCAGTTCAAAATAGTTCAAAATAACCTGTTCTAAAAGGTTTCACAATGCCAGTTCAAAAGACAAAGCACTTCCACAGGGGAAGAACTTCATCAGATACTTTACAAATTCAGTCTTCTTTTATACACACATCATTTAAAATTACATCATCATTCATGTGATTGCTAAACCTCTAGAATGAATGAGCCGCAATTTTAAGGGCCAGTACATTAAACCATGTAAAATACATTTCTGTGTTTATTTTTAAAACTTATTGTTGTTACTACAGGCCTATTACCTATCTTTCTAAAGCTTTTAGTTTTAGCAAGCTGGATACAGAGATGGATTCATTTAATCCTGGCCATTTAGTAGCATTCATTTTTAGTTTCCAGTATACTTCAGCTTTCTCTAGACTTAGTGTCCAAGCACCTTTCCTTGCATTTATCACTATATTTTCCAATACACAAAATTTAAAACAGTGCCCTGGTTTTTCAACAACTTGTTTGTATAGAGCAGTCAATCACAACATATTAGTATAATTTCCTGAATACACAATACCATAGGACCCCATCCTTTTTTGGGGTGCCACAGTTGAGACAACCACCAATGCATCCAATAGTTGATGCTAGGGGCTCCATTAACCACCCATTGGCAAAATGTTTGGACATCAAGCTTAAACACTTTGACCAAGGGGAAAAGACCATATGCAAAGACTCATTGGAATTTTTGCACAAAATTAATATTCCATTCAGAAATTCCTGCATCATTATCACTACAGATGTAAAGGATTTGTATTCAATTATACCACATAAGGTGGGGGTGGAGTGGTTTACTGAATATCTTTTTGAAAAGGGTATGAGACAGGAGTATATAGATTTGTATGACTGGTTACTAGAAATGGAGCTTCAGAATAATTTCATCTCCTTTGAAAAGGAGATCTATTTGAAAAGGAGATCTATTTGCAAAAAAAAAAGGGTGGCTATGTGGTCATCCTGTGGTAGCCTGTTTGCAAACATAGTAATGCTACAATAGGAAAAAAATACTTGTTCAACACACATTTTGAAAAATATTTTATGTTCTATACCTGCTTTCTAGATAATATGTTCATTATATGGGTTGGGGGGTTAAAGAAGAGATAGTCAAATTTATTGAGTATATAAATAAGACAACTCAATTTCTCAAGTTTGCCCACTATATTAGTGATGAACATATAGCTTATTTAGATGTTTGGTTAGAAAAAGGTGTCATAAAACAGAGATTCACATCTAGAATATTTAGAAAAGAAACATATTCTAACAACTTTTTGTATTATTCAAGTACCTATCCCAGCAGGCAAAAATGTGCCAAAGTCAAAGGGCAGTTTCTTAGAGCTGCAAGGATGATAACAGACTTGGAGGCCTTTTGGGATGTTTGCATTTGTATTAGAAATATGTTTTCTAATAGAGGTTACCCCTTAAATTTAATCAATGAATTAATGATGGAAGTAATGAATAATAGGGAAAGACAGTTTTATGAACCAATTTTAGGGAAACATAATGAAGCTAGTGAAGATATGAATACACCTATACCAACTGCTAGCAATACAGTGAAGCAAACAGAAGAACAATACAAATGCTCCTTTACTACATTTAATACTGATAGCCATCAGGTAAAAAAGAATTTTGGAAAATAATTGGGCTATTTTGTATAATGATAGAGGCATCAGGGAGCACATAGGTGAAAACTAGTGATACTGTACGTGCGTACCCCAGCAGTCGGTTCACTCAGATGTGGGGGTCTCATGGGTGTAACTTCCATTTTCCACAATGTACTGTGATCTCAGAGTTGGCATATTTAATTTGCAGATTATGTGCATGGGGGTGCAGGGTGGAGCTGCCTCCCTGGAAAAACGTAAAAAATAAAAATTCTATTGGGTTATGGGCATGTGGGGAGGGGCAGAATTAAGGCAGTCCTTCCTAATGTGCAGCTGGTAGAGTATGCATGTACAGCATTACAAAAAAAAACTTGTGTTGTTTACAGGAAAGGAGTGAACCTGAAAAACATTTTTGAACAGAAATACATAAGGGATGAAAAGGCATGCTAGTGAAAATGTGATTGTTGCTCATATTGCAAGTATATACTTGAGTAGATTTTCATCATAAGTAACAACAAAGTTATCATACAGCATAACTGTAATTCTGATAAAGTTGTTTACTGTGCTCTGTGCCTTATGTAAGTGTTTCTATGTCAGTAAAACCGAAAGAAAATTAAAGGAAGAATATATGGCACCTACGTGACATAAGAATCGAGAAGGAAACAAGCGCTCTATACCAGTGATGGAGAACCTATAACGCACCTGTCAGAGGTGACACACCAGAGTTACCAAAGAAACAATGAACAAAAATACAAGAAATATGTGACCCTGCACTTACATATTAAAACTCAGCAACAAAAAGTCGTTAATCGATGTTAATCAAATGAAATGCAATGCATTCCATATTTTTTCAGTTCAATTCAAAATTACTATTAAAACTAGGATTTTTGTTGATGCACTGTTTTAAGTCCAATTATCAGTGCTCATGTAATTTTCTCTACTGTAAGTCACTGATTTTTCTTTTACTTTTATAATACATAGCAGCACACATGACTGGACTGTATTTTTTTAGATAAATGGATATGTAAAGAATTGTTTCTCTTTTGTTTGGGGGGGGGTGACAAGTCAGCAGAGTCAGGATAAGCATTTTCCAAAGTTTTGACATGCCGAGCCCAAAAGGTTCACTGTTCTATACAAACATGTTTAAAAAACAGGGCACGGTTTTAAATTTTGTGTATTGGAAAAGACAGTGATAAATGTAAGGGGGGAGGTGCTTGGACACTAAGACTGGAGAAAGCTGAAGTATACTAACAACTAAAACTGAATGCTACTAAAGGGCCAGGATTAAATGAATCCATCTCTAGTTCCAGCTTGCCAAAACTAAAAGGTTTAGAAAGATAGGTAATGGGCCTACTGTAGCAACAATAAGGGTACTTACGTATTATCACAACCACATTTTCGAGCTAATGCTGGTTGCTTCTCCTTGTGTCAAATGGGACCAATGAAGTATGACAAAACCTCAGAGACATGTTTTCTTTAATGTGTTCTTGCTTTTAGGAAGGTTTCTCACTTCAACGGCTGAAAAAATAAGGTTTGAAAAATAGGTTTCCCCATTTACTGCCAGCATCTCAAGATGTCAATTAAGCAATTCCCCCATTCAACTTAAAACTCGTTCTCAGCCTTTGCCCTGAGAACAGAAAGCATCAGTAAAGAAAAGAAAAGTAGTACCCAGTCTAACTTCTTACAAAGTAAGCGGGAAGGGTAGACTGTTAAAACACTATCTTGTGAGATCTTGGTGGTGGGTTTGTAAAACGAGTAAGGATTTGCACATGTTAGGATTTGTGGCTAGTGTGCTCAAAACAGCTAATCCATTGGAGGTGTGTGTGTGTGTGTGTGTACCTAACATCGTACACTATGACTGCCAACACTCCTTTCAGGCCGCCAACGTACTTATATACACGCAGCCACTGTGATCGTTCACTGAATTCAATGCTTGAAGTCTTTCAAGCACACTAGCCACAAATCCTCAAAGTAGAACCCTTACTCATTTTACAAAGCCACCACCAACATCCCAGAAGAGTTTTTCACAGTCTATTGATTACACTCCCTTGTTGTTGTTTGAGTAAAAGACAAGTCCAGCACATCGGAAAATGTGGTTGCGATAATATGTAAGTACCACAATAAGTTTTAAAATAAACACAGAAATGTATTTTACATGGTTTAATGTACTTGCCCATTAAATGAAAGCTCATTCATTCTGGAGGCTTAGCAATCACATGAGTGATGATGCAATTTTAAATAATGTGTGTATAAAAGAAGTTGACTGAATTTGTAAAGTAATCTGATGTTTTTCACTTATGGAAGACGAAAAATGCTTTATCTTTTGAACTGGCATTTTGAAACCTTTTGAACAGATAATTTTGACCTGTTTTGAACTGCTTTTAGAGATGTTAAATGCATTAAAAGCCTGAATATTATTTGTCAGCGTTTGGAGCTTTTTTAGCTGTGCTTACACCTGTTACTGGAGGTTCCTGTTTGCCTTTCTGTCAACATTATTTAAGAATGTACAGCTTTTTTTTTTCTTTTCAACATAATATATTTATTAAAGCAACAACAATGAAAATGCATTCACACACAATCCAAATATGTTAAGAAACTTGACAGTCTTTAAAATCTTTCTAGACTTTGTTGGTTTGCCATAACTGAACAATGATATTAACATCTATTAAATTAACACATGAAAACAGAAACACAGTTAATAATGACAGCATATATTCTAGGTACATATCTTACAAAAGAGAAACAACATAAACACATTAAGAAAATTACATGAGTTTTGCAGTACAGGAACAAGCGCAAAGCACAGTGGACATTGTAAGCCCCCTTCACTTTCATTACTTAGGTATTCAGCCATAAACTATGCAGTGAATACAGTATAGTGCAAAACACTGAAGCGCATATATATATATATATATATATATATATATACACACACACACACACACACACACACATACACACACACTCATATATATATATATATATATATATATATATATATATATATATATATATATATGGATCTACTTCACGACTGAAAACATAAAACCGACTCTCACTATATTGAAATGTCATAATGCTGAATTTCAAAATAGTGAATTGCAACTTGGAGATGTGACATATGTCTCCCTACACCACTCAATTACTTACCACAATAAAACAATACACAAATCCATAAATACCAAACATTTTATCACAAATAAAATTAACGTTAACAAAACTGAGGTTCACAATGCCAAATAAACCATGCAAATATGACCAACAATTGTTCTCACCCAATAAAAACTATAAAACAAAAAAATGCACACTTACAACATCGACTAACTCTTTCCAAGAATTAAAAACTACTTACTTACTTACTTATATAACACAAACTAGGTGGGAGGCTGTGCCCCCCCAAATATATATACTAAATCCTGGAACGCACTACAGTGGGGGAAAAAGGGCATATAGCTTTTACTTACCTTACAGTACTGTGCACACTTCCACTACTGTCAGGAGTGCATGAATTATCTGGCATATCACTTTAGATACTTCTTCTAAACATTTAAAGAGACATACACACATTTAGAAACACTACAACACTACTTTCAACACTACTAATGGCATTCTTACAGTTGGCACTCTAAGTTACAGTAATGCTTTTTTATAACAACCATTTCACAGCTGAAGGGAAACACAGATCACATTTGTGTCTTAAACTTCGGTATTTTGAAATTCAGCACTATAGTGAGTTGGTCAAATAAAGTTTTCAGTATTTTGAAAATTAGGGATTCCAATCTTGGTAAAATAAAATTCAGTATTTTAAGCTTTTGGTCATGTGGAGTAGATCTGTATACATATTATATATATATATATATATATATATATATATCCCTCATCCTGCGTGAAAATGTTTTAACAACAATCGTTCACTTTCAGTGGCATACTGCCCTAGAAGATATATTCTTTTCAAGTCAGTGTTTTTTATGTGGCTGGTTTCCTTCACTCTCAAATCCCATTTTCCACATAGGTATTACTTAAACAAGAACTAATATTCTGTCTTTAATCCATTTGCACAATTAACAACATGGGATAATATCTCAGTGATGAATTTAAATCCTGCAGAATTTATTGGCTTCCTTCAGCAATGCAATAAAAATAATTTGACAGAAAATGAGCTTACAGTGGTCCTTTTTGTGATGATTATATGTAGCTGCTATGTTCCTTTTGTCCAGCAAAGGAAGACAAGTGAACTGCCAGTACAGGTCAACCCTTTGCAAAGATATCCTTTAAGTAGAACGCCTAAACTCTCTAGGCTGATATTAGTAAGGGGTTGCAGAAGTGAGTATACTTTGGGGGCTACCTTGGAAAACAGCTAAAAATAAAGTTTCTAAGGTGTGGGATACCATACAATACCAGGCAACATTCTCATCACTGCCAAGTAAGCACTAACCAAGCCTTGACTTAAACTGTTCATCTTCAGCCTGTCCACAAAGGTTTGGTCCTGATGCCTGGAAAACAGCCACTGTGACTTCTCTATACAAGGATGGCTCATCAACAGACCTGAGTAATAACAGATCCTTCAACCTCACTAGCTTTACATGCAAACCCAAGGAATGTGTCTCAGCAGAACTCACTTATGCAGATAAAAGCAACTTAACTGATCTAGACCCCACTCAGTTTGGTTTCTGAAGGATATATCCTGTCTTCTGAATCTAGCAAGCTAATCTGAAAAGTTTACAGATGCTGTGGACAGTGGTCATGCTATGCATGCTGCTTATCTTGACCTGGCCAAGGCTTTTGACACTATCCCCCATGTTGGTATTATTAAAAAGTAAGACAAACAATGTAAGCATATCTGCTGCCTTCTGGATTGCAAATTGGGTATCCACCAGATCCCAGGAGTGAGAAATGAGGGTACCTCTCTGAATGTAAAACTGTAACAAGTGGAGTAGCACAAGGATCAGTGTCGGGCTGTCTCCTGTTTGGCATTTATTTTGCAGACATCCACACCAATACTCCTGAAGTGTGCTTGGCCAGGTTTGCTGATGAATACAAGCTGGCCACTGCTATCTGCTCATCCTCTGATACTAAACTGCTGCAAAAAGAGCTGGAACATGAACATACCTGGTGTACTGGAAACAGTCTCAAGCTAAATGCAATAATGTACAGCACAATAGCATTTGGAAAAAAATGTTCCCAGCTCATATGTTAATAAGTGGTACTCCTCTTCAGATAGAAGAAATTATACCCTCTTGGGTAATATGTCACTGAAAGGTATTGGTGGTGATGGTGGGGTTAAGCATATGTATTCCCCCAAACATTTGTATTGCCAATTTATTGTGAGCTACCATCCTATCAGCTTTGAACAGCAAGTGTTAGGCACAACTTACTTCTTCAATGAAAGAAAAAAACAAGTCTGAATTTATTTCCTTACTCATGATTTTTGTTCAGATCATCACTGATGAAATGGTTGGGAAACTGCTCTACAATGCACCTAAGAATATCTACAACCCTATGGCTTGGTGTCTATATTATAACAGCAAATGCTTCAAAAAGGGAACGCTGTATAATTGACCCGAAAACACAAAATTCCGAACAAACAGGGAAAAAAATCGCTGGTCTGCAAAAAAGAAAAAAAAAACACAAACTAAAGTGTGCCCCCACACCCACCATACTTAAATATACCAACTCCGAGATCGCACCACAGTGGAGGAAATGACAAAAATCACAAAAACGGCCCGTGTCTTCGGGATTTTGCTGTTTCGACTTTCAGCTGTCGATTAAACAGCATTCGCTATATTAAGCGTTCACTTACTTAATAGGGAACCATGGCTTCTGGGGGCCTGGTGGCCTCTAGACCCTAGGCTTAGTTCAATCATTTCCTACACAGTATTTTGCAGTCATGGTCAATTAACAGATGCTGAAAAGATAAAAGGAAAAGTGAAGTTGAACAGTAACACTGAATTTCTTTCCTTAGTCATAATTTTTTGTTCAGGCCATTACTGGATGAAAAGGTTGTTAAAATATATTCTAATATGTACCTCTGAGCATCTAAAAAACAATGACTTCTGGAAAAAGATGGAAAGTAATGCAAAATGTGAGAAAAAAGGGGAAAAAGAGTAATATTTATGGTGTGGGGGAGGCAGAAGCTGTATAGCTAAATACACGCTTATTACAATAAAAACCTGATCAGTTTGCTTTTCCTCATCATACATCATCCAAGTAAAAATAAAAATAAAAAAAGATCCAGGGATATGATATTCCTAGAATGTTATAAGAACAAGTGTAGTGTTTAAACAGTTTAAAAAGGTCTCAAGCTTCACAAACATTGTAATGTGTGCACATTTAAACATTTATCTGAATGACATTTTGCCTATGTATACTTTGTGTATTATCTCTACATGTACTACAGTTTTAAATCCAAATCTGTGTCTACATATACAGCTACTGAGATAATAGGATGATAATGGAAAAGCAAAAAGATTTTAAATATTACAGAAAACAGTGTGTGTGAGATGTAAAAACTGCTAATCAGAACTATTCTGTGATTTGGCCTCTCTGCATTTGTAAAGCCAAGGGCCTACACTGAAATCAACTTGTGAGGAGCTGTGTCTTGTATTTCTCTGTTACATATTTTACTTTCTGTACTGTCAGGTCAGTATCATGTGCAGAAACTTGATGGTGCCATACAGCCCGCACTCTCCCACCCGGGTAGGGGGACATTAGAACAGCAACCCTTTCACTCCTGGAGCTTGTATCTGCCTCTGTCACAGTCTGCAGGCTCTTGCAGAACTCTTCAGGAGAGATGCGTGTGTCTTCCACCTTGAATTTTACAATGTTGGTCTGTACAGTTGTGAGGTCAACGGACAGAAGTGGAGATGAGAATGTCAGAATACCTGAGAAAGGAAGAACAGTACATTTGATAACATTTCTTACAAGACACACATCACCCTATATTCATAATTTTCATTTAGAGGCTGCTTTTAAGTACCTCCTTCTCCACCCATGTCAGTGACTGTATGACACAACCACACCCTTCTTTTGCCAGATGGCAGATGTAACAAGGAGCTACTTTCATTGCATACCCTTTTGTAGGTCTGTAAAATGTAAACACTGGCACATGCTAACCATATTATCTCCCCATGGTTACACACTGACTATATTAAGTCCCCATGTTAAGTACCTCCTTTCCCAGTTCAGTGATTTGGTTTGTCACAACTACACCCTTTTCATGACATCTGGCAAATGAAGCAAGGGGATATGTTCACTGCAAGCACCACTGTAGCTTCCTTAAAGTACATTGATTATATTACATCTCCATGGATGTAGTGAAAACGAGACCATGAGAAGCAAACCAAACCACATTAGTGACATGCAGAGCAGTGAAGAGTTAGTGGCAAAGTATAAATATTTCAATCAAAAGGTATACTTCATATCTTAGATACAGGTTAGTGCTTTTGGATTAATAAGCAGCTGTTGTACAAATTTAACTTAGCCTGTAAATGGATTTTTTTTTTATCTTACTTGATGAGAAAGTTTACATTTCAGCTGCTATCATTTCCTCTATACCTACCTGTTGTCTGACCGCACTATGTGATACGTAATGAAGAAGGCCAGCATTATATGGGATCACTATGACCCTCAACAAACCTAAGTTATATATTCCTTTATGAAATGCAGCACACTTCTATCACTATCCTCTTACCCGTTGAAGTATCATGATGGTGTCCCTTGTTCTAATATTCGATAATGTCTAAAAGGTTAGCAAATAAGACAGAGACTCCAATGCTGATGATATATATGTACAGGGTAAGCCACATAGAATGCAAATGTATGTAACATACACCTTTGTGGAACAAGCTCACCAGCATTTAAAAATATGTACTCCATATACTGCACCTGTCTGACTTGATCTTACCTCAGAAATGACCTGTCCATGTTTTGATTTCATCAGTAATTAACAGCAATACATCCAGGCCTAAGCTTTACAGGTGAAGCCACATCTCATCCCCTTTTGGATCTGCTTAAGATCAGCTTTCACTTGCATCCAACCATTAACTTACCTTTGCTCTATTTCCTTCCTGTCTCTCAGTAGGTACCCAGTGTCTTTCCAGTGATTTCAACTTTTTGTGGTTCCTCTCTACCTCATTTCTCATTCTTTGTATTCTTTTCAGTCATACAAACTCCAGTGAAGACATTTTGGTTATTTTTTAGTTTGGGGAACTAAACACTTTAGCAAAGAACACACAATGAAGAACTCAGCTTCCAACAATCAGAGCCATGGGTAAAATTTTACTTAGCTTTATTCTGGTACCTCGTTATTTCACCTTCAAGGAATATTGTAACAACACCACACCCCATCTTTTATAAATCCTTTCTTAAAACAAAGCTAATTAATTGATTAATAGAGGAACATTTAAATAATTCCAAGTACTTTTAAAGGAGCCCATATTAATTTAAAACACTTCCAAAAAAATCTCTCAACATTTTAAACAATCTTTTCATTTTTAACAGTGCATAAAGTTAGTCCTAAACAGGATACAATATTAGATATCTTAATTTTAAGAAAATGTAAAACATAGCTAAGTAGCACAAAATATTTAAAATGCAAACATTTTTACCCTTAACAAAAGGGCTAACAATTCAAATAAAGAAGTGTTATAAAGTCAAATTACTGTCAATGTTCATACCCCTAGGTTAGAGTGTTCTATAATTTATTATCATCCTACAGTCCAACTTATCCAACTCATTCAACTACCCCCATACTCCATAAATGGACGTGCTAACACACTAAAGAACAAACTCTTATAACTTCCCCCATGAATGGAAACAAAATGTTCTGCTAACGGACTAAAGCAGTTCCTTTTCTTAGCATCCCCTGTGTGCTCTATAATCCTCACTTTAACCTTTCTTTTGGTTTGCCCAATATACCATTTCACCTCTTCACACCCACATCCTATAATGTAAACAACACCGTGTGAATTACAATGAAAAGCCTCTCTGGCTTTATGAAATTTGCCATTTATTTTGGACCCATCAAGATTTCTGACCCTGCTACAAATGTTACAATTTCCACATGGACGCATGCCTACTCTACACAAATTATCAGACTGGCCAAAATGTTCACTAAGTATTTCTTTTAACTTGCTATGCCTACCATAAGAAAAACTCAGATGGTCAGGGAAGAGTTTGCCTACACTTCCATCTTCCTTCACCATATACCAAGACTTTCTAATAACATCCTCCACAATGTGGGAAAATAGGGAGAATTTGGTCACAAAAAAGAGTTTTTCTTTCATAGTAACCTTATTCACTCTACTATCTTCTTTATTCAAAACCAATCCCTGACCTTGTTGACAATATACCTGTTTCTTCTCCTTAATTCCCCGAAGCACTGCTTTCCTTGCAGTCTGCAGCTGACCTTCTGAATAATCATTGGCCCTCAATCTCTACACAGTCTCTTCTAAAAATATCTGCTTTAAATGTTCTTCAGATGTATTTCAAAGAATCTGTTTAAATTAAAGGTAAAGCTTTAATCAAGTGAGGAGGATGCGTGCTATCTGTGTGTAAAAAGTTGTTAACTGATGTAGATTTCCTATGGGGCTTGAATTGTACCCTATTTTTACTATCCACATACAACTCCACATCCAAATAAATTATACTGTTGGAGTTAAGCTGATGAGTAAATTTCAAGCCATGTTCTGTACTATTCAAATCTTTCATAAATCTCAAAAAGGCACTTTGCGCACCTTTACATACAAAATTTAAATCATCAATGAATCTACCATAATACACAACATTCTTAATAAAAAAGTTATTGAAATACAAAAACTGATTTTCAAAATCTCCCATGCACACCACAGCATATGAAAGGGCATAAGCTGCCCATATAGCCGTGCCTCTTTTTGTAAAAAAAAAAAAAAACACGCTTCCCCCATCTGAAGTAATTGTGAGTGAGACTAAACTCCAGCAGTAACAAGAAAAATGATGAATGGGGGCCCTCCCCATCATCCTTCCCATAGCTTCCAAGCCACGTTTTATATCAATGTTTATATATAATGAGCTAACATCCACCGTGGCCCAGAAGTAATCCGCCTGCCATTTGATTTTCCTAAGTCTCTCACACAAATCCCCAATATTTTTAATATGGACTGGTACATTCTCCAAATATTTTTTCAGGTGAAAATCCAAAAATAGGCCCACGTTTTCTGAGTAAGAGCCTATCATGGAAACAATAAACCTGCCAGGGGGATGGGGGGGACCTCATGTCCTTACGAATCTTTGGTAAAGCATAACATTTTGGGTCCTTCTGTTCCCCAATAAACAGTCTTTTCACATCCCTACCAGTTAGGAAACCCAATATTTCACCCTTTTCCAAAATTTCACGCAATTCCTCATTAAAATTGCACAAAGAACTATTTACTAGCTCAACATAATCATCTTGCACCAAAATCAAATCTTTAACCATTTTTTCATAATCCATTTTATTCATAACTGCCAAATTGCCCCCCTTATTGTCTTGAATAAAAACAAATTTACCTGACTTCACACGTATTTCCTGTACTTCCTGCCATTCCTTCTTTGATAAATTACACTTTTTAGCGCTTTTAAGAAAGTTGTCAAATTCTCACTCTAATTGCCTACAAATCACACTTTCAAACATGTTAATACAAAGAAGTGTTTAGGTGGCATAAACTTGATTTTATTTGAAGAAAACTGTGGGACATGCAGATGTCCATAACCAGTATCAAACTCACTATTTGACTCCACCTCAAATTCAGACTCATAGCTATCATTAACTTCATTAACATCATTTAACATTTCAAAGTAAAAATCAGTTTCATGACTGCTTGCATTCAACAGCCCATCTTCTGCATTAGATTAATTTAATTTTCATAAGCATTAGAAACACATTTACTACTTTCTGATGGAAAAAACACTTTCAGACATAGTTTGCGACAAAAAACGTTTTGCATCTAAAATAATGTCAACTAGACAAGGAATTCTGGTCGGAACAAATTTCGGACCTCTCAAAAGTACATTTTCAAATTCCTCTGTAAGCCTTAACTTAGACAAATTAACGATCCATAAATTGTCATATAACATGCCCTCAACTAAAACAGGAGCCAAAGTATTGTTGTAGTATCAAGATGGTTGTTGTTCTTTAGGCTTTTCTCGGTTAGGGGTCGCCACAGCGGAATTCCGGTCCACTAATGATTGGCAGTAGATTTTCACAGTGCCGAGGTGCCAGCTCAATGCCCAACCTTCAACGAAGGTACGCCCATTCACGCATGTCTTTTGAACATCACTCGACCACAGGGAGGACATGTAGACTCCACACAGAAGGTGCTCCAACCAAGAATTGAACGGGAGAACCTCTTGCTGTGAGGCGACAACGCTACCGCTGCACCACTTGTAGTATCAAGATGGTGTCCCTTGTTTTAATATCACATAATGGCTGAAAGGTTAGCAAATAAGCCAGACACCAGTGCTGATGATATATATGTACAGAGTAAGCCACATAGAATGTAAATGTACGTAACATACACCTTTGTGGAACTAGCTCACAAGCATTTAAAAATATGTACTTCATATACTGCACCTGTCTGACTTGATGTTACCTCAGAAATGACCTGTCCATGTTTTGATTTCATCAGTAATTAACAGCAATACATCCAGGCCTAAGCTTTACAGGTGAAGCCACATCTCATCCCCTTTTGGATCTGCTTAAGATCAGCTTTCACTTGCATCCAACCATTAACTTACCTTTGCTCTATTTCCTTCCTGTCTCTCAGTAGGTACCCAGTGTCTTTCCAGTGATTTCAATTTTTTGAGATTCCTCTCTACCTCATTTCTCATTCTTTGTATTCTTTTCAGTCATACAAACTCCAATGAAGACATTTTGGTTATTATTTAGTTTGGGGAACTAACTTTAAGCTGACTAGATTATTCAGACAGAATCTGAAAAACAGTACTAGTTGCATAAGCTGTCAGTCAGTGTTTCTAGAATGCTGCTTGCAGAAAACATTTGCTCCAGCTATCAAATTTCATTTTTCGTCACTCTCTGCTGATCTTTAAAGAATATTTCTCTGAGGAGAAATTCTTCCATTTTAATTTCAGCCACAGCTGCATAACTAATTAGTTATGCACTATCCATGTTCAATGACAACTTGCATGGATTTTATTACCAGATGGAATATGTGAAGCATACATTTATGAGAGGGAATTCCCATTAATCTTGCAGGACTGTTTATGTCAGATAATTTTCTTTGAAGGATTTAAAGTGAGTCCATCAGAAAGTAGAGCTTCTTACTGTTGTTTTATGTGTATGTGTGTGTGTGTGTGTGCTTTGTCTTCAAAAGACTTACATTTTCTTCCTCTATTGTAAAATGCTGTCTCCTAGCATTTTTGTCTCAAACTGTATCACAAGAATTAATTTATTTAAATCTTAAAAACATAAGACCTTTCAAGGCATTTTAGGCTTCTGGTAACGGAATTCTCTGTCACAGACCATCACTGGATCAAGTTTTGTTTTGCTGTGTTAATGTGTGTGTGTGTGACTTAATAGGTAAATGACTGTTAGTAAATTATAGATACCTTTCATTTCTGCATCTGTAAAACGTCAAAATAATTGACATAATTCAATAAAAATTATTACAAACTAAAATCCTTGAAGTAATTATAAAAGTAAACCAGTGTTTTCTTCTTTAAATTGGGTGGGGGGGGGGTTCCTTCTGCACCCTTACAATGAAGAATTGTGCTCCTCACTCTCTTCATACACCCAAAGCTGAATAGCAAACTTTTACAATGTTTACAATTTTGTTTCATTAAGACATGCGTTTTATTAAAAAAATAAATAAAAAGCCCTGGCGTCTTGCCATGATGCCTTGGGGGGAGCAAAGAATTCTAAAATTCACAACAAAATTCTTATTTACCAAAGCCAAAATCACATCACAGATAGGCCAACATTACTCAGTAATTTAAAGCTCTAATGTTATAACTATATAAAAACATTACTCCAGCTAACATCACAATGTTGAATTATGTTAAATTATAGATGTAATGCATGATATTTCAATATGCAACTGGATGATTTATAAAGTTTGTCCTTCACATTAGCACAGCATTTCCTTGATTAGAACCAACATCATAAACTTGAACTCAATTTCTATTATGTCCCTGTTCTGGTTACAGATGTTTGTTAGACATGCCTGCACTCGTATACAAATGCGAACACGCACATACAGTATTGAAGTGACTGCATTCAATAAATAACTCCTTCAAAGTGACAAATCATTTTTTGTGTAACTTAATTTGATTAGTACTGTTGTACTCCTTCCTCTGAGTCATATATCTGCAAACCGTACAACTACAGGACACATCCTCCAGTCTGCTGTTTCTGGATGTATAAAGAGACTGGATTTGTTAGCACCCCATTTCAGGTTTGGATTACTTCTGGTTTGGACTTTTCTTTCACACACAATGTCCACACAGCATTTAAGATGCAATACATTTGCCCCCCACTACCATGCTAAATAAATATACTGACTCCAGTGTTACATTCCCTCAGAGACAGAGGGAGTGCTTGGTTAGCTAACAAACTGTGTATTCCTTATCTTTCTCTCTCTCTCTCTCTCTATCTCTCTCGGACCTATTGCAACCTCAGAGTTAGGATATTTAGAGTAGGTGGTCTGTTGTGACACCTGCTCCTTGCAAAAATGTTTTTCACTACATTATTTAATAATATCCATAGCGAAGATGTCAAAAAACAAGTAGAATCAAAGGCAAACAGGACCTTCCAGTAACAGGTGTAAGCACAAATAAGAAAGCTCCAAATGCTGACAAATAAAATTCAGGCTTTTAATGCATTTAAAATCTCTAAAAGCAGTTCAAAATAGTTCAAAATAACCTATTCTAAAAGGTTTCAAAATGCCAGTTCAAAAGACAAAGCGCTTCCACAGGGGAAGAACTTCATCAGATACTTTACAAATTCAGTCTTCTTTTATACACACATCATTTAAAATTACATAATCATTCATGTGATTGCTAAACCTCCAGAATGAATGAGCAGCAATTTTAAGGGCCAGTACATTAAACCATGTAAAATACATTTCTGTGTTTATTTTTAAAACTTATTGTTGTTACTACAGGCCTATTACCTATCTTTCTAAAGCTTTTAGTTTTAGCAAGCTGGATACAGAGATGGATTCATTTAATCCTGGCCATTTAGTAGCATTCAATTTTAGTTTCCAGTATACTTCAGCTTTCTCTAGACTTAGTGTCCAAGCACCTTCCCTTGCATTTATCACTATATTTTCCAATACACAAAATTTAAAACAGTGCCCTGGTTTTTCAACAACTTGTTTGTATAGAGCAGTCAATCACAACAGATTAGTATAATTTCCTGAATACACAATACCATAGGACCCCATCCTTTTTTGGGGTGCCACAGTTGAGACAACCACCAATGCATCCAATAGTTGATGCTAGGGGCTCCATTAACCACCCATTGGCAAAATGTTTGGACATCAAGCTTAATCACTTTGACCAAGGGGAAAAGACCATATGCAAAGACTCATTGGAATTTTTGCACAAAATTAATATTCCATTCAGAAATTCCTGCATCATTATCACTACAGATGTAAAGGATTTGCATTCAATTATACCACATAAGGTGGGGGTGGAGTGGTTTACTGAATATCTTTTTGAAAAGGGTATGAGACAGGAGTATATAGATTTGTATGACTGGTTACTAGAAATGGAGCTTCGGAATAATTTGATCTCCTTTGAAAAGGAGATCTATTTGCAAAAAAAAGGGTGGCTATGTGGTCATCCTGTGGTAGCCTGTTTGCAAACATAGTAATGCTACAATAGGAAAAAAATACTTGTTCAACACACATTTTGAAAAATATTTTATGTTCTATACCTGCTTTCTAGATAATATGTTCATTATATGGGTGGGGGGGGTTAAAGAAGAGATAGTCAAATTTATTGAGTATATAAATAAGACAACTCAATTTCTCAAGTTTGCCCACTATATTAGTGAGGAACATATAGCTTATTTAGATGTTTGGTTAGAAAAAGGTGTCATAAAACAGAGATTCACATCTAGAATATTTAGAAAAGAAACATATTCTAACAACTTTTTGTATTATTCAAGTACCTATCCCAGCAGGCAAAAATGTGCCAAAGTCAAAGGGCAGTTTGTTAGAGCTGCAAGGATGATAACAGACTTGGAGGCCTTTTGGGATGTTTGCATTTGTATTAGAAATATGTTTTCTAATAGAGGTTACCCCTTAAATTTAATCAATGAATTAATGATGGAAGTAATGAATAATAGGGAAAGACAGTTTTATGAACCAATTTTAGGGAAACATAATGAAGATAGTGAAGATATGAATACAACTATACCAACTGCTAGCAATACAGTGAAGCAAACAGAAGAACAATACAAATGCTCCTTTACTACATTTAATACTGATAGCCATCAGGTAAAAAAGAATTTTGGAAAATAATTGGGCTATTTTGTATAATGATAGAGGCATCAAGGAGCACATAGGTGAAAAACTAGTGATACTGTACGTGCGTACCCCAGCAGTCGGTTCACTCAGATGTGGGGGTCTCATGGGTGTAACTTACATTTTCCACAATGTACTGTGATCTCAGAGTTGGCATATTTAATTTGCAGGTTATGTGCATGTGGGTGCAGGGTGGAGCTGCCTCCCTGGAAAAACGTAAAAAATAAAAATTCTATTGGGTTATGGGCATGTGGGGAGGGGCAGAATTAAGGCAGTCCTTCCTAATGTGCAGCTGGTAGAGTATGCATGTACAGCATTACAAAAAAAAACTTGTGTTGTTTACAGGAAAGGAGTGAACCTGAAAAACATTTTTGAACAGAAATACATAAGGGATGAAAAGGCATGCTAGTGAAAATGTGATTGTTGCTCATATTGCAAGTATCTACTTGAGTAGATTTTCATCATACGTAACAACAAAGTTATCATACAGCATAACTGTAAGTCTGATAAAGTTGTTTACTGTGCTCTGTGCCTTATGTAAGTGTTTCTATGTCAGTAAAACCGAAAGAAAATTAAAGGAAGAATATATGGCACCTACGTGACATAAGAATCGAGAAGGAAACAAGCACTCTATACCAGTGATGGAGAACCTATAACACACCTGTCAGAGGTGACACACCAGAGTTACCAAAGAAACAATGAACAAAAATACAAGAAATATGTGACCCTGCACTTACATATTAAAACTCAGCAACAACAAGTCGTTAATCGATGTTAATCAAATGAAATGCAATGCATTCCATATTTTTTCTGTTCAATTCAAAATTACTATTAAAACTAGGATTTTTGTTGATGCACTGTTTTAAGTCCAATTATCAGTGCTCATATAATTTTCTCTACTGTAAGTCACTGATTTTTCTTTTACTTTTATAATACATAGCAGCACACATGACTGGACTGTATTTTTTTAGATAAATGGATATGTAAAGAATTGTTTCTCTTTTGTTTGGGGGGGGTGACAAGCCAGCAGAGTCAGGATAAGCATTTTCCGAAGTTTTGACATGCCGAGCCCAAAAGGTTCACTGTTCTATACAAACATGTTTAAAAAACAGGGCACTGTTTTAAATTTTGTGTATTGGAAAAGACAGTGATAAATGTAAGGGGGGAGGTGCTTGGACACTAAGACTAGAGAAAGCTGAAGTATACTAACAACTAAAACTGAATGCTACTTAATGGCCAGGATTAAATGAATCCATCTTTAGTTCCAGCTTGCCAAAACTAAAAGGTTTAGAAAGACAGGTAATGGGCCTACTGTAGCAACAATAAGGGTACTTACGTATTATCACAACCACATTTTCGAGGTAATGCTGGTTGCTTCTCCTTGTGTCAAATGGGACCAATGAAGTATGACAAAACCTCAGAGACATGTTTTCTTTAATGTGTTCTTGTTTTTAGGAAGGTTTCTCACTTCAACGGCTGAAAAAATAAGGTTTGAAAAATAGGTTTCCCCATTTACTGCCAGCATCTCAAGATGTCAATTAAGCAATTCCCCCATTCAACTTAAAACTCGTTCTCAGCCTTTGCCCTGAGACCAGAAAGCATCAGTAAAGAAAAGAAAAGTAGTACCCTGTCTAACTTCTTACAAAGTAAGCGGGAAGGGTAGACTGTTAAAACACTATCTTGTGAGATCTTGGTGGTGGGTTTGTAAAACGAGTAAGGATTTGCACATGTTAGGATTTGTGGCTAGCGTGCTCAAAACAGCTAATCCACTGGATGTGTGTGTGTGTGTGTGTGTGTACCTAACATCGTACACTATGACTGCCAACACTCCTTTCAGGCCGCCAACGTACTTATATACACGCAGCCACTGTGATCGTTCACTGAATTCAATGCTTGAAGTCTTCCAAGCACGCTAGCCACAAATCCTCAAAGTTGAACCCTTACTCATTTCACAAAGCCACCACCAACATCCCAGAAGAGTTTTCCACAGTCTACTGATTACACTCCCTTGTTGTTGTTTGAGTAAAAGACAGTCCAGCACATCGAAAAATGTGGTTGCGATAATATGTAAGTACCACAATAAGTTTTAAAATAAACACAGAAATGTATTTTACATGGTTTAATGTACTTGCCCATTAAATGAAAGCTCATTCATTCTGGAGGCTTAGCAATCACATGAGTGATGATGCAATTTTAAATAATGTGTGTATAAAAGAAGTTGACTGAATTTGTAAAGTAATCTGATGTTTTTCACTTATGGAAGACGAAAAATGCTTTATCTTTTGAACTGGCATTTTGAAACCTTTTGAACAGATAATTTTGACCTGTTTTGAACTGCTTTTAGAGATGTTAAATGCATTAAAAGCCTGAATATTATTTGTCAGCGTTTGGAGCTTTTTTAGCTGTGCTTACACCTGTTACTGGAGGTTCCTGTTTGCCTTTCTGTCAACATTATTTAAGAATGTACAGCTTTATTTTATTTTTTTTCTTTTCAACATAATATATTTATTACAGCAACAACAATGAAAATGCATTCACACACAATCCAAATATGTTAAGAAACTTGACAGTCTTTAAAATCTTTCTAGACTTTGTTGGTTTGCCATAACTGAACAATGATATTAACATCTATTAAATTAACACATGAAAACAGAAATACAGTTAATAATGACAGCATATATTCTAGGTACATATCTTACAAAAGAGAAACAACATAAACACATTAAGAAAATGACATGAGTTTTGCAGTACAGGAACAAGCGCAAAGCACAGTGGACATTGTAAGCCCCCTTCACTTTCATTACTTAGGTATTCAGCCATAAACTATGCAGTGAATACAGTATAGTGCAAAACACTATGGATCTACTTCACGACTGAAAACTTAAAATACTGAATTTTATTGTACTGAGACCACAATCCCTAATTTTCAAAATATTGAAAACTTATTTGACCGACTCTCACTATATTGAAATGTCATAATGCTGAATTTCAAAATAGTGAATTGCAACTTGGAGATGTGACATATGTCTCCCTACACCACTCAATTACTTACCACAATAAAACAATACACAAATCCATAAATACCAAACATTTTATCACAAATAAAATTAACGTTAACAAAACTGAGGTTCACAATGCCAAATAAACCATGCAAATATGACCAACAATTGTTCTCACCCAATAAAAACTATAAAACAAAAAAATGCACACTTACAACATCGACTAACTCTTTCCAAGAATTAAAAACTACTTACTTACTTACTTATATAACACAAACTAGGTGGGAGGCTGTGCCCCCCCAACTATATATACTAAATCCTGGAACGCACTACAGTGGGGGAAAAAGGGCATATAGCTTTTACTTACCTTACAGTACTGTGCACACTTCCACTACTGTCAGGAGTGCATGAATTATCCGGCATATCACTTTAGATACTTCTTCTAAACATTTAAAGAGACATACACACATTTAGAAACACTACAACACTACTTTCAACACTACTAATGGTATTCTTACAGTTGGCATGCTTTTTTATAACAACCATTTCACAGCTGAAGGGAAACACAGATCACATTTGTGTCTTAAACTTCGGTATTTTGAAATTTAGCACTATAGTGAGTTGGTCAAATAAAGTTTTCAGTATTTTGAAAATTAGGGATTCCAATCTTGGTAAAATAAAATTCAGTATTTTAAGCTTTTGGTCATGTGGAGTAGATCTGTATACATATTATATATATATATATATCCCTCATCCTGCGTGAAAATGTTTTAACAACAATCGTTCACTTTCAGTGACATACTGCCCTAGAAGATAAATTCTTTTCAAGTCAGTGTTTTTTATGTGGCTGGTTTCCTTCCCTCTCAAATCCCATTTTCCACATAGGTATTACTTAAACAAGAACTAATATTCTGTCTTTAATCCATTTGCACAATTAACAACATGGGATAATATCTCAGTGATGAATTTAAATCCTGCAGAATTTATTGGCTTCCTTCAGCAATGCAATAAAAATAATTTAACTTGTAAAGAAAGTGAAAAAGACAGAAAATGAGCTTACAGTGGTCCTTTTTGTGATGATTATATGTAGCTGCTATGTTCCTTTTGTCCAGCAAAGGAAGACAAGTGAACTGCCAGTACAGGTCAACCCTTTGCAAAGATATCCTTTAAGTAGAACGCCTAAACTCTCTAGGCTGATATTAGTAAGGGGTTGCAGAAGTGAGTATACTTTGGGGGCTACCTTGAAAAACAGCTAAAAATAAAGTTTCTAAGGTGTGGGATACCATACAATACCAGGCAACATTCTCATCACTGCCAAGTAAGCACTAACCAAGCCTTGACTTAAACTATTCATCTTCAGCCTGTCCACAAAGGTTTGATCCTGATGCCTGGAAAACAGCCACTGTGACTTCTCTATACAAGGATGGCTCATCAACAGACCTGAGTAATAACAGATCCTTCAACCTCACTAGCTTTACATGCAAACCCAAGGAATGTGTCTCAGCAGAACTCACTTATGCAGATAAAAGCAACTTAACTGATCTAGACCCCACTCAGTTTGGTTTTACGAAGGATATATCCTGTCTTCTGAATCTAGCAAGCTAATCTGAAAAGTTTACAGATGCTGTGGACAGTGGTCACGCTATGCATGCTGCTTATCTTGACCTGGCCAAGGCTTTTGACACTATCCCCCATGTTGGTATTATTAAAAAGTAAGACAAACAATGTAAGCATATCTGCTACCTTCTGGATTGCAAATTGGGTATCCACCAGATCCCAGGAGTGAGAAATGAGGGTACCTCTCTGAATGTAAAACTGTAACAAGTGGAGTAGCACAAGGATCAGTGTCGGGCTGTCTCCTGTTTGGCATTTATTTTGCAGACATCCACACCAATACTCCTGAAGTGTGCTTGGCCAGGTTTGCTGATGAATACAAGCTGGCCACTGCTATCTGCTCATCCTCTGATACTAAACTGCTGCAAAAAGAGCTGGAACATGAACATACTTGGTGTACTGGAAACAGTCTCAAGCTAAATGCAATAATGTACAGCACAATAGCATTTGGAAAAAAATGTTCCCAGCTCATATGTTAATAAGTGGTACTCCTCTTCAGATAGAAGAAATTATACCCTCTTGGGTAATATGTCACTGAAAGTGAAAGATTACTTTTAGAAGTTTCATACACAGGATACATTATCTAAATATATGCTGCACTGTTTTGTATTATACTATATTCACTGCATAGTTTATAGCTGAATACCTAAGTAAACAATTACAACTCTCTTTCTTATTTGATTTTTATACTTCCACCATAATCAGGAAATCATATCAGAACCATCATCGAATATAATTCCCTACCAATCCAAGTATATTGCTCAACTGGAAAGGCCCCAATGAATTCTAACCAAACCTTAATCCTTCAACTATCTTGACAGAGTAGCACTACTCTTTTTATACTCAGTAGCCTACCACCTGCTCTGAAGTGACCTGTGTCTCATTTTATGCACCAATAAACCCCAATCCTACTTGATCTCATAGTTTTGCAAAACCACTGCTTCTGCCAACACCTGTACTAGGGACCTAAATTTACACCAACAAATAATCAAGGTTCACTAGAGGGACATGTTCCTAACTCAATGTATTCTCTGCCTATGGAATACATAACAGGTTCCTACACTCAGTGAACCCTCTATCTATGAAATACATCACAGGTTTCTACCTCAATATAATCGCTGCCAATGGAATACATTACAGGTTCCTAACTCAATGTATTCTCTGCCCATGGAATGCACTACAGGTTGCTAACTCAATGTATTCTCCACATACGTAATACATTATAGGTTCCTAACTCAACGTATTCTCTGCCAATGGAATACACTATAGGTTCCTAACTCAATGTATTCTCCGCCTATGGAATACATCACAGGTTCCTAACTCAGTGTATTCTCTGCCAATGGAATACATTACAGGTTCCTAACTCAGTTTATTGTCTACCCATGGAATACATTGCAGGTTCCTAACTCACTAGGTTCATAGGTGTGTACTAGGCTAATGGCCCTGGGGCCTTTACAAGCCTAGCCATAGGATTACCCTGGCATCATGCCACATGACCTTAGATCCCAGTGCCTATGTCAAGTCGAGCCACTGGAGTTGAGTTATCCCCGGGGTGAATTTTCTATTTCCCATCCACTCATTGAGATTTCTCTTGAAGAGGGTCAGCGAGGTGCTCTGCTTGACATGTATGGGAAGTCTATTCCATAGCATGAGAAATCTCTGGGTTATGAACCTGTCTCTCTAGTACGTTCTGTTGATTGTGCTAATGAGGTTGAAGTCTCTGGAGCGTGTGGTGCGGAAGAACTGGGATTTCTTTAGATGTAGCATTTTTAACAGAGCTGGGTCAGACATGGCTTTGTAAGTCAAGCAGAGATCGCCTCTAAGTAGACGATATGAGACAGACAACAGCTGTAGTTTGTTGAGTCTGTCCATATAGGACAAGTGTTTAAGGCCTCGGATCCTCTTTGTGAGGTACTTTTGCAGCCTCTCCAATTGTTGCAGGTGTCTAGTGAGGTACATGCCAAATGGGGCATTGTACTCGATGATTGGCCTAATGAGGGAAGAGTAGAGGGAGGCAATGACCTCTTTCTTCCTGGATGCAAAACCCTTAGTAATGAGATGTGCCACAGAGAAGGACTTTCAGACCACAGTGGCAATGTGGTGATCAAAAGAGAGGTTGCTGTCAACCTGTGTTCCCAGATCTCTTATGTCTTCTGTGTTCAGTGGATTACCATCGATGTGGTAATTCATGGGAACTGGGTTTTTCCCAAAGGGGATGATGACATTTTTTGGCATTGAGCTTAAGGCCATGGTTCTGACACCAGTCGTTGGTCTCAGTGAGGCTATTCTGTAGGATGTCAACATCACTTGGGGAGTTAATAATAGCTCCCAACTTGCAATTGTCTGTGAACTTTGCCAGCCAGAGTCCCTTTGTGTTGTGTTTTAACAAAGATTTCTTAGTATTTTAGGGGCTGTGGAGTTATTTGTAGTGTTTTTATGAGCTTTTTATGTTTCATGACACAAGTTAATTGCTAGATAGCTAGCTCCTAAGTTTTCAAATGGTTTTTAAGTGGGTTTGGTACTAAAAATATGTATATATACTACTTTTTTAACATTGGATGAATACTATAGATGCTGTTGTATTCATTGAAAGGAGTGAACTGATTGATTAATTGTTTAATTGTTTAATTGACCAATTGATTTTTTGGTAGGAGTAGCCACTTTAGCTAGGTATATAAATGAAGCTTACTCCTTTGTGTATTAGATCTGAAGAAGCATGCAGTAGTGCATGCGAAAGCGCTCATCTTTTATGTTATTTTCTCTCTAATAAACAGTGAATCCTTCGTGGTGGTCTCTTTCCATTTTTATGCTACTGCTCCCTTTGTGTTGGCCTGGACTTCACAGAAGTAGATACCAAACAGGAGAGGACCCAGGACCAAACCCTGTGGGACTCCACTCGTGACTAGTCGGGAGTCTGACTTGGAGTCAGCTACTTTCACACTATGGGATCTATCTGTGAGCCAGTTTGCAACCTACCTAGTGATATAGGGGTTGATGCCTAGCTTAGTGAGTTTTTCTGATTTCTGAGTGGGGAATGGTATCAAAGACCTTGGCCAGATCAAGGTAGGCTGTATGAACCACATTTCCTTCATCCACAGCTCTGGTGACTGACTCAAAGAAGTTGACCAAGTTGAGAAGGCATGATCTACCTTTCACAAAACCAAACTGTGTGGGATCCCGAGTTTGGAGATTCCCTATATCCTTGTTTATTAGGTCCATGATGATGCGTTTCATAGCTTTGCATATCAGACTTGTTAGACTTGTCAGGCTAATGGGGCGATAGTTCCCAGGGTCTGAAGTCACTCCTCCTTTGTGGAGAGGGCTGACTGTAGCAGAATGCCACTTGGTAGGGACAAAGCCTGAGGTAAGGATGCGACTGAACAGGGCACAGAGGTGAGGCACCAGTTCACTCTGTAGTTCATGTAGAACACAGCCAGGGATCTTGCCAGGTCCCATAGAAGCTGTATTCTTGGCCTTGGGCAGTGCTGTTTTAACCTGTGCAGCAGTAATACTGGGTGCCTGGCAATCTACTGATATTGTGACTGGTCCTTTGGTGGTGGGTCGAGGGGTAAAGTTGGCACTGAATTTGTCGGCCAGTATATTGGCAATATTTGCTGGCTCAGTATAGGAAGTACCATTGTGCAGTAGCTCAGACCAAATATGGGTTTTGCAGTGGAGATTCTTTACATAACTATAGAAGGCCTTGTGGTTGTCTTTACTATCTGCTACAATTCTGTTTTCATAGCTAGCATTAGAGGATTTGATGAGGGATCTCAACTTTTTGTTGAGGTTGATAAGGGAGTTTTGGCAGTCTTTGGACTTCACCTTACTCCACATCAGTTTCTTCCTTCTGTTGTAGAGTTTATTTACGGCAGGGGACCGCCAGATTGGTTTCCTTTTTTTGGAGGGAAGCGTTTTGGTTTTATTGGGTATGGCGATTTCCATGCATTTGTGTACATGTTCATACAGTGCATTGGTGTATGATTTGGCGGTCATGCAACTAATCTCCATTCGCATAGGTGCTGTGAAGTTATTCACCTCTGTTATTAGGAGCACAAAGTTAGCTTTGTAGCAGTTTCTCATGGTGGTTACCTTTGCGGGGGGGGGGGGGGTAGGGGGATGTGGATTTCCAAGGTGATTAGTTTGTGGCCGGATCTAACCAGGGAGGAGTTGACTATTGGTGTAGAGCAACGGTCGCCCATGATAGTAATGACCAGGTCAAGGATGTTGGGACCTCTAGTGGGGGTAAGAACCAGCTGGCCCAGGGCATTTGAATTAATGAATTCCAAGAAATGTTGGGCAAGTGTATTGCTACATGAATAGTTTTCCCAGTTAATGGAGGGGTAGTTAAAGTCACCCAATATGAGAGTGTTAGGCTGGACCCTAATAATCTCTAGGGTGCTTAGGAACATGGAATGTGAGTCATGGGACATAGTTGGGGACCTATATAGCAGGCTACGACCACAATTGCTGTCTTACCCAATGTTAGCTGCACCTGAAGTATCTCTGATGCATTATGTTGGGCTACCAGTCTGGAGGTGTGCGCATCCTTTATGAATATGGAAACACCACCGCATTTGGAGCTTCGGTCCAAGTTCTAGGGCCGAAAGGTGTGGAATGAGTTATAGCCTGGTAGTGTAGGGGTGTTTGCTGCTGCCTTGAACCAGGTCTCTATTACAGCACAAATGTCAATGTTCTCCATTTTAAGGAGTACTTCAAGCAAGTGCATTTCGAGATTTAGTCTTCTAGCACTGAGCAGCATGACCCTCATATTGCATTTGTTTGTAGCTGTTATGGTGTAAATTTGGTCTTTGTAACACTGCCTAAAAAAGACACTACAGGGGTGGCAAGAGCCTTGGCCAGTATCCAGAAGCCCAGAGATGACAATTGCAGAACATCTCTGGAAAGCATTGAGGTCTGTCAATCATGTCATCTTTGGATCCCCTTAGAATGACAACAGAAACTTAGCCAATTGTTGAAATCAATCATTTTCTGATTGTACTGTAGTATCATTCTCGGTGATGGTAGGATGCTACTCAGGGCTAGGGTCATACCCGCCTGGGCTACATAATCCGAGATCACCTCCATGTCTCTTTTCATGTAGTCCAGGGAGGTACGTCTCAGGTCATTCACACCCACATGTACAATGACAGAGTCATATTTGGACCTGGTGCTGAGGGACCTGAGTGCGTGTGTTATGTGGCAGACCTGACAGGCAGCTGACTGTTATTTTCTCCTTATTCAACCTAGTGAGTGGGACATCAGTGTGCCTCACTATCGAGTCACCTATGACTAGTGTGTTGGTCATGCTGTTTTGCCTTAGGGGTATTTGGTTGAGTGGCACACTCTGCCTTGGAGGTCTCTGCTGTTTGGGTAGATTTTTATCGAGAGCCTCCGTGAAGGTGGGTGTGTGGTTTGTGTTTTTATGTGAAGGCAGTGCTGGTGTGTGTTCCATGTGTTGTGGTGCAAGTGTTGACCTTCTCCTCTTGACCAGCTATTCCAGTCTTGGCTGAAGAGTGTTTGGCTTCCAATTTGTATATATAAGTGCATGGAACTGTTTCCTTGTTGAACGTTTAGTGCTGGTAGCACTTTTGCGTGCTACAATAATTGCTACAAGAAGTCTGGTAAAGTGCTAGACTAATAAGCTAGTAAAAGTGCAGGAGAGGAGATAACTAGCAGATCTAAGGGAAAAAAAGAGCAGACTTTGGCACTGCTTAGAAGCTTACAAACAGTTCTGGATAGAACAAGTTTGTATCTGGACTAGACTAGTTACAGGCAAGGCAGGAAACAAGCGCAAATGTGGGCTTTTAAACTAAAAACGTTGAAAGAGATGGAAAAACTGCCCAAACGGCCAATAAACTACAATTTCTGGGCCAGAAACCACTCCTCTTATGGTAGATAGGCTACCTAGTGCTTACCACTCCCACTGATAAACTAGAAGGCTGCCCTCCAACACAAAAAGGCTTGGGGGGCTCAGAAGCTTACAAACAGTCCTGGATACAGCAAATCTGTATCTGGACTATTATTTACAGGAAAGACAGGAAAAGCACAAATGCGGGCTTTTAAACCAGAAAGTTGAAAGATATGGAAAAACTGCCCTAATGGGCAATAAACTACAATTTCTGGGCCAGAAACGACTCCTCTTATGGTAGATAGGCTACCTAGTGCTTATCACTCCCACTGACAAGCTAGAAGGCTTCCCTCCAACACAGAAAGGCCCATGGAATGCATTACAGGTTCCAAACTCAATGTATTCTCTGCCGACAGAATGCATTACAGGTTCCTAACCCAGTCTATTCTCTGCTTATGGAATACATTACATGTTCCTAACTCAATGTATTTTCTGCCCATGGAATACATTACAGGTTCCAAACTCAAAAGTGTTCTCTGCCTATGGAATACATTACAGGTTCCTAACTCAATGTATTCTCCGCCTTTGGAATACATTACAGGTTCCTAACTCAGTGTATTCTCCACCTATGGAATACATTACAGGTTGCTAACTCAATGTATTCTCTGCCTAAGGAATACATTATAGGTTCCTAACTCAATGTATTCTCTGCCCATGGAATACATTACAGGTTCCTAACTCAATGTGTTCTCGGCCTATGGAATACATTAAAGGTTTCTAACTCAATGTATTCTCCACCTTTGGAATACACTATAGGTTCCTAAATCAATGTGTTCTCTGCCTATGGAATACACTACAGGTTCCTAACTCATTGTATTCTCTGCCTATGGAATACATTATAGGTTCCTAACTCATTGTATTCTCTGCCAACGGAATACATTACAGGTTCCTTACTCAATGTATTCTCAGCCTATGGAATACATTACATGTTCCTAACTCATATTCTCTGCCTATGGAATACATTACAGATTCCTAACTCGATGTATTCTCCACCTATGGAATACATTACAGGTTCCTAACTCAATGTATTCTCCACCTATGGAATACATTACAGATTCCTAACTCAATGTATTTTTTGCCAAAGGAATACATTACAGGTTCCTAACTCAATGTATTCTCTACCAAAGGCATACATTACAGGTTCCTAACTCAATGTATTCTCTGTCTATGGAATACATTACAGGTTCCTAACTCAATATATTCTTTTTCTATGGAATACATTACAGGTTCACTTCCTGCCTTATATAAGTAGTAGGTACTTCTGACTTCCTCTCTAAATATCCCAAAAGCCTGTTTTTCTCTCACGTCATATTGCAATTCCTGTTTGTATTATACTACCTTACCTTTAATTTCTTTATAAACTAGTTACAATTTCTCTTAACAATTAAATCATTGTCCTATAACTTGTATCTATTCTTAACCAACCACCTATCCACACTTCCTCTTTACACTCTACACACATTGCACCAAACCTATTTAATATTGTACCTCGCCTTTACTCCAAATATAAGCTAAATAATTGCACTGCAACTCAAACAAGCCAAAATTAAGTGCAAGAGTCTTGTCCAAAAAAGAAATATGCATTATTCCCCAATATACTAAAATCATATTTACCCTAATCCTGGCACTACCTATCACAATGAACACAAAGATAATTCTGTTCAACATACTTCTATAACCAAACAGCCAGTCCCCAACCCTGGTCATCTAGTTTTAGCTGCAATAAATGTTAGAAGTATAAGATATAAAACTGCTGAACTACATGCCGGGATTATCCAACATAAGCCTGATGTTCTCGCTGTAACTGAAACTTGGTTTAAACCCAGCATAAACAATTCTGAAATTATACCTCCTGGCTATAATATTATTCCTAATGACCATATAACGAGGAAAGGTGGTGGTATTGCTTTAATATTTCCCACCACCTACCACATTTCCCCTTACAGCAAATCAATACCAAAATTCAGTTCAGCAGCGTTTCTTATTGCTTTCCTCAAAATAAACAATTATAAACATGCATGCATTATTGTCCTTTATATCCCTCCTGGCGGCAATGCACACTGGATATCTGTAACATTTCCACAAGAAAAAATATTAATACTAGATGATCTGAATGTCAGTTGGTTGGGCATAAACTCTAATTCCACTACAGCTAGCATGAACATATATGGTTTCAAACAACTAATTAATAGCCCCACAAATTACAGCGAGACATCACATTCTCTGTTATACTGGATCCGAGTATCAGACCCTAGCAAACAGTCCACCACAGGTACAATGTCAGACTCTCTCAGTGATCATCTCCCAGTCTGTATGACTAGGAATCTCACACATCCAGTTAAACAGTGTATCTATAAAGCAACATGTAACCTTTCCTAAGTTTAACCCAGACCTGTTCATTGCTAGACTATCATCTGTTAACTGGAACTTTCTAAAAATACTCCTCTTAGACAATGCTATAATTGAATTCAGTACAACTTTTCTAAGTATCCTAAATAACCTTACACCTCCTAGAAGGAAGAGACGGAAGATAAATAATGCAATTTGGCTATCCAAAAAGAGTAAAAAAAAGCATGGAAAGAATGGGAGAAACATAAAACACTTCAATATCTTGAAAACTTCAGAATGCTTCACAATTGCACTAAAAAGTAAACAGCTGAAATAATACTATAACAACTTTTAAAATAATGCTAAACACAACCCTAAAAAATCTGGACATCCATTAAAGAAATCTTATATCCCAGCCAAAAATTCAACCCAAACCCCTTTCCCAATAACTCGAACCTCAAAATTGCAAAGCAGTTCAACTCTTATTTTACAGATGGAATAGCATCGCTAACCAAGGATTCCTCAACATCTAATCCCAACGCTGCCCAACAGCCACATTTCACCTTGAAACCTGTGCCCACATCCTATATAAAACTACACTTAAACAAACCGTGCTCTTCTTCAGCTGATGACCTTCCAAGCGAGTAACTAAAAATAGCAGCCTATAGCATTGCTTATCCTATCAGCCCTTATAAATAGGTCAATCCAGGAATCCCACAATCCCTCTCCCTGGAAAAAGTCACACATTATTCCTCTGCACAAAGAAGGAAATTCAACAGACATGAATAACTTTAGTCCTATAGCAATCTTATCTCCCTTTGCCAAAATACTTGAAAAATGCATTCAAAAGTAATTGCTAAACTATCTCCTACAGGAAGAACTCCTATTTCCTACACAACATGGCTTCCATCCTTCCCATAGTACTAGCACTGCTCTTCTAACCTATACAGATGCTGTCTACAAAGCTAGCGGTAATGGCAAACAAGTCTCTTCCTTATTTCTAGACTTGTCTAAAGTCTTTGCCACAGTCTCTCTCAGTCCACCCTTCTGTGCTTCAAAAGCTACCTGTACAGTAGGTATAAGTCAGTAAAATGGCACTTTATGCTCTCTCTTTACATCCTAGTCACCACTGGTGTACCACCATAGCTGGCCTTAGGCATAGGCCACCTAGGCAGCCGCCTAGGGCGCCGCTTTATTAGGGGCACTTTTCCATTATTTATTTGGTGTAGATAGACCAGGATGGGGGCACTAGGTGGTGTGGTGGGAGGTGCCGTGGTGCCCTTTTGCCTAGGGCACCAGTTGACCTAAGACCGCTCCTGTGTACCACAAAGCTCTACCCTTGGTCTCCTCCTCTTTAACATTTTCACTAACACACTCTATACTTTCATACAACAGGCCACCTAATACAATACACAGATGATTCCACTTTCATTTGCACATCTGACACTGTGGCACACCTCTAAAAAATTACTCAGGAAGCTTCAGCAGCCACTGAAACATGACTTTGTAACTCGCAAGTCATGCTCAAACCAAAAAAGACCAACTTCTACTTTTTTTCCCTAACTCTCTATTTCACGAAAAAACTAAATTTAAAGTGCTCTCTCTTAATAATACAACCATCAAAGTCACTTCTCATAGCAAACTATTAGCTGTAACAGTGGATGATAATCTTACATTCTACCTGCATATACAAAACTGCAAAAGAAAAACTCATCAAAGGCTAGGGATGCTTTACAGAGTCAAAAACTCTCTCACTGATGCAACTAAAGCTACACCTGCCACTACATATCCCCTCCCCATTCTTCTTTATGGTGCACCCATCATTACTAGCCTCCAGGCTTCACAAAAACTCAAATTTGAGCAATGCTATAACAAAGTTGCTAAATTTGCAGCACTTACGCCTTTCAAAATCCACCACCACATAGCACTGAAAAGCCTAAATTGGTTAGAACTGCCACATCAACTAACACAGCAATCTCCAACCTTTTTTGCACAAAGGACCAGTTTCAAGTAAGAGAAGTTTCAATGGACCAGCCATTGCACGCGCTTACTAAAGTGCATAAGATTTATTTATTTGACATTTGTTTACTGGGAGGCCCAACTGGACTAAGATTCCATTTTCAGCAGAGACCCGGGGAGAAAAGCTCCAAAGTACAATTAAAAGACAGTTGGCAAATAATTACAAAAAAAATGTACATTCTGCTTAACAGCATAACATTGATCTACTATGGCTGAACCTAATGGCAACCTTTTTTTTAAGAGCAGTATTTTAAAAAATCCCTATTTGGCTCTGTCCAGCATACCTCTCAACTGTACAGATTTTCTCAGAATGCCCAGATTTTTGCCTCATATTTTTGTTCTGCTTCTCATACAATTGTTGTTTTCTGGCAAATCACTGGTAGATCATTGAGGTTAGAAGTCACTAAACAATTACAGGCAATTGAGTTTCAGACTTCATACCCTTCAGAAAATACATGCTAATACAAAACATGTATGTCTACCTACTTTCTAAGTCTGTAAGAGCAGTACTTAAGTGTCCCTATTTTTGGGCCTTTGTCCTCCCCATTATTTTTGGCTTTGTCCAGATTTCTTGCTCTAAGAGGTTGACAGGTATAATCCAGATTTATTGAATGGAGGTTGAGTGGTATGGTCGAGAGGTATGCAAACCTCACTGCTGCTGCTGTCAGGGATCACTCTCACTCTTCACTCTATCTGTCCCTCTCTCTCAGTCTCTCTCACACACAGTTTCTCTTGCTTTCAAGCACGCATTCATTCACACATGCAGACAGAAAAATACACGCACACTTTTTTCAGTTTCCTTGACTTTTATTTTACACTCGCTAAACAGCAAAAGCGGTGCTTAGGGAGTGTGAAATAAGAGCTCGGTTGATCTCACTGCTCACTCTCTCATACACACACAGTCTCTTCTTTCACACACAAAAACATTCTGCTTTTATGCACGCATTCACTCACATAAGCAGAGAGAAATGTAAACACACTCATACATATACATACACACACGTACACACACTTTTTCATTTCACTCCATGCCTGGCGGCCTGGTACCAAATGATCCACAGTCCGGTACTGGTCCTTGACCCGGTGATATATGCAACTTCTTACCATCTATAAAATTATCCAGTGTCTATCTGCCTGTTCAGCACTAAAAAAACATTCAACATAACTATGTTTCCAGTCGATCACTGCAGTCTAGTGACCAAAAAACTCCTGTCTGCCTATAAAGCTAGTAAATCCGCTGGGCATTGTCTAGGGCATTGTCTATAGTCGTACAAGGTTGTTAAGGCCTGGAAGTCAGACCTGTTTCCATCAGGTCTATACCTACCCTCCCATCATTCAAAACCACTCTGAAAGACTTCCTAGCTAAAATCTGACTCAGTTCTTGTTCAAAGCCAGGATAAGCTGTATCTCTAAATGTGAGCAAGTACCTTTTCATTCCTTATACCTCTTTACTCTCCCTTCTTCACTTACTTCCTTACTGCTACCTGATTATCTTCTCTGACTTTCTCACTAAATATACATAAGCCCGTTTTTCCCTCATTTCACATTGCATTTCCTATTTGTATTATACTAACTTACCTTTAATTTCTTTATGAACTATCTAAAATTTCTCTAAATATTAAATGATTGTCATATACCTCGTATCGATTCTTAACCAGTGTTTTTATATTACATATCTTTGTTATAATTATTTAAACTGCAGATCCACCCATCCTCAACCCCTTTCCCATTTTGCATATGGGGTTGGGGTATCAGTTCAACAGTGATAATCATCTTGAGCCAAGGTTTACATATTTTTGTTTTACTTTTGAAGACTATAAAATTATTGTTTTTAAAACGTTTTGTAATAATTTGGAGCTTTGCTTCCTGGCCACTGCTGAAAATGTGCTTCTATCCAGTCAGACTTTCCTGGTAATCAAATGTCAATAAATAAATAAATAAACCAATGTTTTCATACTATGTCTAATTTGGTATAATTATTTAAACTGTAGTTATTTTCTTGTATTATTGTAATATTGTAAGTTATTGTTCTTAAAATGTTTTCACAGGATTGTAGCAGATAACTAGGCTATCGATTCAGAGGTCATTTCAAGCCTAGCTGTTTTGTAATACCATAGAAATGTTAGTTAATACCCAATATTGCATTTAGTAAAGGCTGCCCATGTCCAGGAGGGTTGTGGGCACTTTCCCCAGTAAGAATTTATGGTGGTCCATCCACTCATCCAGGTTCATAGAGGTGCTCTGTTTCACATGAATAGGTATCCTATTCCAAAGATGCAGCAGACACTAGAAGATAAACCTGTCCCTCCAGCATGTCCTATTTAAGTCACATGTCATATTCTGATCCTGGAACGGGTATCCCTAGTCGCATTTGACTTATGGATATACAATAAGTTCTTCAGGTTTGGGTCTGAGATTGCTCTGTAAGCCAGGCATAAGTCTTTCCTAAGAAGTCTCCACGATTCAGAGTATAGTGTCAGGGACTTTAGTCTGTCTGTGTAAGGCATGTGCTAGAGTCCATTGATCTTCTTTGTTAGAAACCTCTGAGGTCTCCTCAATTGCTGCAGGTGCTTTCTATGGTACATGCAGAACTGGGTGTTATACTCAATTATGGGCTGGATTAGTGTCAAGTATAGAGGGGTTATAACCTCTTTTGCTCTCAAGGCAATGCCTTTAGTAATCAAGTGTGCTAAGTAGAAAGCCTTCCTTACTACAATACACACATGGTTGTTGAAGTTAAGGTCACAGTCAACTTGTGTTCCCAGGTCCCTTACCACTTTGGGGCTATTTAGCGTATTGTTGTTGATTTGGCAGTGTGAATGGACATTGTTTGTACCAATGGGAATGATGATGAATTTCTTTACATTCAGTTTGAGACTGTGACTAAGACAGCAGTTGTTGGTCTGTGTAAGACCCTCCTGGAGTATACTGACATAATTTTGGGATTCAGTAATTGTACCCAGTTTGCAGTCATCTGCAAACTTGGTCAGCCACAACCCCTTAGTTTTGACCTGAACTTCTGAGAAGTATATACCAAACAGTAGGGGGCCCAGCACTGACCCTTGTGGCACCCTGCTGGTAACAGGTCTGCTGGTTAATGTGGAGTCACAGAATTTTATAGGGTGTGTCCAGTTTGTGAACCAGTTGGTAACCCATCTTACAACAAAGAGGTTTACATTCAGTTTGATAAGTTTATCGGTAATACCAGAGTGTGAAATTGTGTTGAAAGTCTTTGCTAAAATCAAGGTATGCTCTGTGCACTGATTTGCCCTTGCCAATGGCTCTGGTCACATTTTCAAAAAATCCAAAAGATTTAACAGGCAGGATTTGCGCTCGATGAAGCCAAATTGGGAGGGTTTGTAGGTCACCTATATCTTTATTTATGAGGTCCATAATGATACATTCTTTGGCCTTATACATAAGGCTGGTCAGGCTAATAGGACTGTAATTCCCTGGGTCTGTTGCTAGGCCACCTTTGTGGATGGGAATAACTGTTGCTGTTGAAGCATGTAGTTAGACTATGACTGAAATGGTATTTAATGGTGATGTTAGTTCATGTTTTATCCTGTTTAGAAGACAGCCTGGGATGCTGTCTGGTCTGATAGAGGCTTTGCTTTTTTGCCCTGGACAGGGCTTTGATGACCTGTTCTTCAGATATGTAGGGTGGGGGGTAGAGATTGGGGGAAGGTTTGTGATAGGTTTGGAGGGGAAAAGGGAGTGAAATTTTCACCAAACCTATGCGCTAGCATGTTTGCTATCTCTGTGGGGTCAGTGTGTGTGATACCATTGGTCACTAGTTCTGCATATGCTTGAGTCCTACCTTTTAAGGGGTCTATATTAGAACACCGAACTTTCAGAATTTTGAGTGTTCTAATATTGACCCATTTTCAGCAAACGCTGAAAATATCGAAGAAACAGAAAACCAAATTTATACCTAGGGAAAGAATTTGGTTGTCTGTTTCTGTTGCTTCAGTACTTTCAACGCTGTGGTGGAAAGTTACAGGTCAGGTTCAGGCAAGTGTGCGATTGTGTGGACGTGAGGGTAAGGGCGGGTTAGGTGAGTTAGGATTAGGGCGCTGGTGTGGTGACTGTGCGATAGTGATGGACCTTAAGGTTAGGGTTTGGGTTAAGGTAAGTGGATAGTTAGTGGTGTATGTATAGTTTAGTATAGTGTTAGGTGTATGTGTGTGGATTGCTGTTTGTTTGGTGTGCTTGTGTTGTGTGTATGTGTTTTGGAACAGTGACGTTTTTCCCTAGGAAAAAATTCGCTGTTCTGTATGTTCGATGTTTTAAATTTTCAATTAATAGCGTTCGATATTAGAACACTCGAAATTTTGAAAGTTCAATGTTCTAATATAGATCCCTTTTAAGTTACGTACATAGCTGTAAAAGGTCTTATGGTTATCCTTGACTAAGATTGCCAAGTTTTTCTCAAAGAAGCCCTTAAAGGATTTGACAAGTTGTCTTATTTGTCTGTTGAGGCTAAGAAAGGTGTTTTTCCACTGATGGGATCTCACCTTTGTTTACTTGGACAGCACCTTTTTACATTTATTGTAAAGTTTGTTGATGCTGGATTGTCCACCATGGTGTTTTTTTTTTTTTTTTTTTTTTACTGTAGTGCTTTGCAGCCTTTCTACCAAGACTTCCTTTCAAAATGGGCTCCTACCCAGTCAGACTTTCCGGGTAATCAAATGTCAATCAATCTCTAAATAAATAAATTACATAACTTAGCCTGATAGGTGGACACCTATTCATTCCCATAGATTCAAGGTCTGCTGTATGCTTCCTCACCATTCCATTTGACACAGAAAGTTTTTCTCAAGGTAGAAAACAACGCTCATAATGCTCAATCACCATCTTGGCTTAGGTAGCCACACTTTCCTTTTCTGTTGAATTTGTAACTGTCTTGCCTTCATGCAACTACACTATGATAAAGCTGGGTTTTTGTAACCACTTACCCCCAAAACTATACTCATCTCAATGACATATTTCTTTTTATACATCTTGAAATAGTTAAGCTATACTCCTGATTATTGACACTGTATAACATTGTATTGCTACTTAATGCCTTGCAATTATCCTGTAACACTGCTGTTTAATGCTAATTTATAATGAAAATTGTATAATATGTTGGAGCTTTTCTCTCCGGGCCTCCGCTGAAAATGGGCTCTTCAGCTCAGCTGGACAATCCCGGTCAACAAATGTAAAATAAAATACATAAAAATAAATAAATAATGATTAAGGTGTTTACTCACGGTGGTGATGCTGCGGTAGCGTTGTCGCCTCACAGTAAGATGCTGTCCGGTTCAATTCTCAGCTAGAGCGTCTTCTGCGTGGAGACATACGTGAATGGGCGTACCTTCATTGATGGGTGTGCGTCAGGCCCGGCAAGCCGGTATGTAAAAATCAACTGCCAATCATTATTGGACCGAAGTTCCGCTGTGGTGACCCCTAACCGGGAAAAGCCGAAAGACACAAACATTAAGGTGTTTACCTCACAAATATAAGGTACAGGGTTTGCTTCTCACATTTGGGAAATTGGCTATGGTTAAAGTGGCTTGTAAGGGCAGGTAACTTTATTCCAGGCTTTGTGCCTCATTAATGGAGAACAGCAAGAGCCATCCTCTGCACAAAGGTGGCCAGGTACAGACCCTGGAAACTACATACCCATAAGTCTCACTAGTCTCAAATGCGAAGCCATGGACAGGATTATCATGGAAATGATCAATAATGACATAGGAAACCTCCAGACACTGGACCCAACCCAATGTGGTTTCATCAAGGGCAGGTCATGCCTACTCATCTTGATGGACTTCTTTGAGAAGGTTGCAAAGCAATGGATGAGTGGAGAATGGTTCACATTGCCTACCTTGACCTGATCAAGGCATCTGACACAATATCCCACTTGGGCACTGTTGATAAACCTAAGAGATTAGGTACAAACCCTTATGTCACCCAGTGGATAGCCAGCTGTCTCATATATAGGACCCAGGAATTTAGAAGCAGGGAGTCCACCTCTACAAAGAGGCCAGTCACAAGCACAGTCCCTCAGGGACCAGTCCTGGGAATGCTCCTTTTTGACATTTACTTCTCTGAAGTCAAGGCCAATGTGAATGGCCTCTGGCTGACTGCAAATTAGAAGCTGCCATTCAATTGTCCAATGACACAAACATTCTCCAAGAACGGCTGACACAGACAAACACCTGTGTCAGAGCCATGGGTTAAAACTAAATGCAAAGAAATGCATAACAGCATAATTCAGGAAGTCATCCACTCCAGTAACTATCACACTGACAACACACCCCTAAGAGCTGACCCAGTAGTCAGGGAGTTGGGGGCACACATTGACAGTAATCTAGCCTTTGGCCATCATATTTTACAGCAGTGAGGAAATCATTCTATGTTGCGCAACTTATAAACAAAGGTATGTCATCTAGGTTCAGCAGATCTATCATTCTGTATAATGCCCTCTTTCATATGTACCTAACAAGGCATATCCAGCACTGGAAACATCCACAGTGATTCCTCACTACAAGAATACAGGGAGTAACCTCTCCTGTGCAGATTACCTCTAGGCCCTATCCCTGTATTCTTTCTCCTACAGGGTGTTGAAGGGAGACCTATACCTGGCATATAGAGCATTGTCAGGCCCTCTTGCATCTCTGAAAGACAAACAGCTGCAGGAATTACCCTTTCTAAAGACTTAAACCTTGCCTGTGATATAAAAAGGACCTGTTGGAGAGATAGGTTTGTATCCCAGAGACTGCCCCTTATCTGGAAAAGGCTACCCATCCTTGTGAAGCAGAGTTTCTCTCTAACCCAATTGAAGTGTAACTTGGACAACTGGATGGGGAAGAGGAAATTCATCCCTGGTTTGGGAGCCAAGTCTCTAATGGACATGGGCAGTCTGTAAATGTTTCATCTCCCAAGCCTCTGCTTACACTTATCAAGGGTACCAGAACTTGTCAGAGATTTAGGATGCATGGCTAGGGATAAAAAGTCCCTTGTGGTCATTAACCTAGTAAACACCTATGAACCTATTACCCACTTTTCCTGCATGGCCTCAGCCTTTAGGTAAATCCTTATTATCTCAACAGCCAGGTAAAATGCCACACCCCAATATCAATAATCTGAATGTTTCATCTAGGAATAGAGAATTTAATCCTTCCTACTAATTCCTTCACCAGCCAGGAATTAAACACCATAAATGAAGCAAAGACGCTTACCAGGAGAAAATGTTATCTTCAAAATGTATACATTGTTGTTGAGCATAGCCTAAAGGATTAGACATGGTTATTTTCCCATTTACATGTATACTGTTTTTCTTTAACAATCTCTGAGCCTAATCTGGTATTTTGCTTGTCGAAATATATTTTTGTCCATCTCTATTTGTTTTTCAGTTTCTCCTCAAAATGCAAATGCTTTTGTAAGGATTTCCTAAAGGGCATTATCCATTTAAGATTACCAAGTAGAAATATACCTTCCCCTTGGGATTTAAACATCATATTGTAAATTATTTTCTGTAAATCAGACAATTTAGTGGACACTGAATATTCTTCCAGGAAGATCGTTTTGCTAATTGCAGTTATATTACACAAAAGGTCTGGTGTTTAAGTAACTTTCTACAGTAATCCAAGAGTAATCCAAAATGAGCAATGTTACTCCTTTATGCATAAAGCTGCTTCTGGTGTCTCTCTCTCTCTCTATCTCTCTCTCTGATTATTTAGCTTTTAGTCCACTGATTAAACCATAAAAATGAAATGGATTATTCACAGATTAGACATAGACAGAAAAGACAGTACATCAACAAAGATAATGTTCAGGAAAACAGATCGACATTTTGTATTCTTAAAAAAGGAGATTTCCTGTATTTTCAAACAAACTCTTCCAAAGTGACTTACCCACCCAAATGTTTTTTGTTATGACAGATATAAGAAACTGCAAGGTGCTGTTACAACAATTCCTCAAGCCACTTCAGCAACATGTTTTGGAAATGCATTTGTCCAAGATACATCAAAAAATGCAACACTGCAACATAAACTACTGTCTGCCCTTCACCAAATGTTACAAGTTAGATCAGTCTACATGAACAACAGGTTTAACATGAGGTTACAACAGGGGATCCTAAAACTGCTCACTTCCAAAGAACTGCTTGGGATTCTACTTAAATGTCATTATTTACAACTACCACAGTGACCCCCACTGAAGAAAACAGTACAATAGTGGGAACAGGAGAGGTCACTGTGACAATAAAGTTGCCCTTTCTCCATCCCCTTTGGGGATACCTGTATATAGGTATGAAATCATTAGTGTAGTGTGTAATGAATTTAGGTATCACACAGAAGTGGGCATTCATGAATACTGGTGAAACAAACATGTTGAGAAATGTAGCTGCACCTTTTAAGTATACACTCATGACTACTGGTGAAAGGACGATGCTAAGAACTTTTGTTGCAACGTAAATCTTATTAAATGGGTTGCAAGAAAAATAAGTCAACAGTTCCAGTTTTGCACTGGAAAATTTGTGATTCTAGTATGTTCTGAATCAAAAATTTAAAAGTGTCTTAACAAAGTGTAGGAACTGCTCACAGGTTACTTAGTATGGTGTTCTGAAAATCAAAACTACTGCTTTGCAAACTTAAACCAAGCGTCGTTTTACAATGCTCCTGTAAACCTGTACCTATATAAGAGGAAAGAAAAGCATGCAACAGGAAACGGGTGATGCACTGCAGAAATTTAGTGCAGCAAATCTGAATGAACTATTTGAGAAGGTGTAAACCCAGTTTGTTGAGATGTATAAAAAAACAGTGAAGTGTGTAAAGAGAAGTCACTAACAAGTTCTACAACTCTGTACAGCAGTTAGTTTTACTGAATGCTGTCTGAAACTCCTTCTCCTACTGTGAAGTGGTTTAAAATATTTTTGGCAGATGTGGCTGTATAAAAATGTAGTAAACTGTGTAAGAAGCACAACCAAAAAGCAAGTGTTCTTCAGTGGTTATACATACAAGAAGAAACAAGTCATTGTGCTTATATAGGCATTTTGCTCTAACAGTAAAAAAGTGGGTCCCTGTGGCAATAAAAAGGATTGTTAGAGGTGTTATACCAAAGATGTGCAACATAAAGTGTTTACATAGAGATAAATAGGAGATACTATGAGATTTGCAGATCACTGACAATGGTGTTCTTCACTTCAAGTTCCAAAATATGCAAACTGAACGCAAGATGATAAAGGCACATCTCAAAGAGAAAGAATACAAATTAAGAACTGTTATTGTTCAATGAATTTAAAAATGTTATGAATATAGTGTGCCATATGGAAATAAACACAATTACGTCAAGAACAACTAGAAAAACATCTTATTATATTGTATGGGATAATTTACAAAATTTGTTAAAAAAATCCTAATTTCAATAGCATGGTATTTTAGTTAATTAATTGATCTGATTGTAGTGGATGTCTTTGTAAATACTTTAGTTGTTTTGTTGAATGTTATAATCATATCTGTTTTTAATTACTTGTATAAAATTGTTATGATATTTCTCTTGTATATTAAAACAATAAACCTGTTTTGAAAAAAAAAAGAACTGTACACAAACTGTACAATGACGTAATCAAGGAAATCACTTCCCTAAATCAAAGGCAAAATACCTTGTCCTAGCTTATAAGAAAAAATAAAGATGCAGGTGAATATGACAGCAAGGAAGCCGTATTGTTTTCATGGAATACTTAAAAGAGGAACTATCAAGGATATTCACACCTCCAGGCTAGTTGCCCAACACAATGCATCTGAAATTCTCCAGGTGCAACTAGCATTAGGTAAGACTGCAATCCAAATTGTAGCTTGCTACAGATCCCCCACCATGCCCCAAAATTCTCACTACACCTTTCTAAACATACTGGAAAATATTAAAATGCAACCAAACACCCTAATACTGGGTGATTTCAACTACCCTGCCATTAACTGGGAAAACTACTCGGGTACCAACACCTTTTCCCAATGGTTCTTAGAATTCATAAATTTCAATGCCCTGGATCAACTACTGCATTGTCCCACCAGGGGCTCCAATATCCGAGATCTGGTCATTATCAACATGGGAGATAGATGCTCCACACCAGTGGTCACCCCCTCATTGGTCAGGTCTGACCATAAGCAAATCACCCTCGGCATCCATATCCCACCCTGACACCCAGTAAGGAAACCTCCGTAAAAAACTTCTCTAAAGCCAACTTCATGCTACTCAAGTCAGAAATGACAAACTTCATGACACCCATGCAGACGGGATCTGAAAGTTTGACTGCTGAATCCTACACTAAGGCACTGTACGAGCACATCCACTCGTGCATGAATTGTGCCATCCCAAATAGAACCAGGATGCTCTCCTCCAAAAAAAGGAAGCCAATCTGGTGGTCCCCTGCTCTAAACAAACTATACAACAGAAGGAAGAAACTGTTGCAGAAAAGAGGAAAATCCCAGGATGCAAAAAACTCCCTAACCAGCCTCAGTAAGAAGCTGAGATACCTCATAAAATCCTCCAAAGCTAGTTACGAAAATAAAATTGCCAAAGATTCCAAAGACAACCACAAGGCATTCTATAGTTATGTCAATAATCTAAATGGCAATGCTCAGATCTGCTCTGAGCTACAGCAGAATGGCATTAAATATACTGACCCCCAGAATCTTGTCAATATCCTGGCAGATTGATTTAGTGCCAACTTCACCCCCCTCTCACCCCCTAAAGGGCCCATCTCACTACCACAAGATTGTCAAACTCCGGTAATCACGGCCACACAGGTAGAAACTGCACTCTCCAAAGCTAAGAATACAGCATCCATGGGAGCAGATGACATCCTGGGCTGTGTACTACATGAACTACAAAATGAACTGGCACCTCATCTAAGTGTCATGTTTAATCATAGCCTCACCTCAGGCTTTGTGCCCACTGAGTGGTGCACAGCTACAGTTATCCCACTCCACAAGGGAGGATCCACCTTGGATCCCGGGAACTACTGTCCCATCAGTCTGACGAGCCTGATCTGCAAGGGCATGAAACGCATTATCATGGAACTTATAAATAAAGACATTGGCAACCTTCAAACACTGGACCCCACCCAGTTTGGGTTTGTGAAGAGCTGATCTTGTCTCCTGAACTTGATTGACTTCTTTGAATCAGTCTCCAGAGCTGTGGACGAGGGTAAGGTAGTCCACACAGCCTATCTGGACCTCGCCAAGGCTTTTGTCACCATCCACCACTCTGGATTCATATATAAACTTACTAAGCTGGGCATAAATTCCCACATCACTCGATGGGTTGCCAACTGGCTTACTGACAGAACCTAGACTGTAAAAGTAGCCGACTCCAAATCCAGCTCCAGACAAGTGACAAGTGGAGTACCTCAGGGTTCAGTCTTGGGACCGCTCCTTGTTTGGCATCTTCTCTGAAGTACAGGCCAACACTAAGGAACTCTGGCTAACAAAGTTCACAGAGGACTGCAAACTGGGAGCCATTATTGAATCCCCAAATGATGTGGATATTCTACAAAAGGGCCTTACAGAAACAGATGCTTGGTGCCACAGCCATCGGTTCAAGCTTAATGCCAAGAAATGTATAGTTATCCTCTTTGTAAAAAAACATGTACCCATGAATTACCACATAGGTGGCAGTACACTAAACATCGGACATGTGATGAGAGACTTAGGGACCCAGTGGACAGTGGTCTCACCTTCGATAACCACATCGCCACAACAGTCAGGAAATCCTTCTATGTGGCACATCTCATCACTAAGGGATTTTCATCCAGAAAAAAGGAGGTCATTGTCCCACTGTACTCATCCCTCATTAGACCCATTATAGAGTACAACGCCCCATTTGGTATGTACCTCACAAGACATCTGCAATAGCTGGAAAGGCCACAGAAGTACCTCACTAAAAGAATCACAGGCCTAAAGCAGATGCCATATGCTGACCATCTAGAAAAACTCCAGCTATACTCTATGGCATATCGTCTACTCAAAGGCGATCTCTGCTTAACATACAATGCCATGTCAAACCCTGAGCTGTTGGACATGCTTCATTTAAGGAAATCCCAATCCCTCAGAGCCACATGCTCTAGGGATCTAAACCTTGTCATCACAATGAACAAAACATGCTGGAGGGATAGGTTCCTGACCCAGAGACTCCCCAAACTCTGGAATAGACTGGCCATACATGTCAAGCAGAGTGCCTCCTTGGCCCTCTTCAAAAGGAACTTTGACGATTGGATAGGAGATAGGAAATTCACCAAGGGGATCATGTCAGTTGCCCTGCTAGACTGGGGTCCAGGGAAGTAAATATTGGGGGAAGAAATATCCAGGGAATTGTTATGGCTAGGCTTGTATAGGCCCTAGGGCCAATAGCCTAGTACCAACCTATGAACAATGAAAATATGAAGAGACAAAAGGGTAGGAAAAGCAAAATAAAACTGTTTACGGCACTAAGAATCCAAAAGGAAAATGAAAAATTCTAATGTACTATATAAAGAATAAAAGACTCTGACTGAGCAAATGCAAGCATTGAACAGTACACGCAGTTAGGGTTGCCACCTTTTCAAATGAACAAAGTGGGACATTTTTTGTAGAAATGTCAGATTTTGCAGGACAAAACATACCCATGACCAGTACAAAGGACAGAACATCAACTTTTTGCCAAAATAGAAGCTTATTCTTGTAGCATTTGAGTTGCTTATGCTATTTCATATAACATTTAGGTGTTTTAGATAAAAAACAACTGTTCTATGCAACTATTAAGGAAAACTTAGGAAATATTTTTGTCCTAAAATGTCAGGACATTTGCTATTTTTTCAATTTCTTCGCATGACACAACTGCCCAAAGTGGACTGTCCCTCGCAAAGTGGGACAGGTGGTAACCCTACACGCAGTAGGAAGTCACGCTGCTGTGATAGACCTGCAAAAGGAAAATTATTCTCTCAAACAGAAACAGAAGCTGCTGAAAGAGATCTAAGTAAAACTGGTAGTGCACAGAATGTGGCAAATATGCTGTGAAGCCCTGGTGACATTTTCTATGAAGCTAAAACTTATATGAAACACAAGGGCCGAGTCAGGTTTGTGTTGTTACTACAAGCAAGTGAATAAACAGGTCAAGCTGGTTAGCAATGGTGAAGAGCAACATTTGTTTTTGAAACTGGAAACTTATCAAAAAGCAAGAACTTCTGCAAAAAATTAATAGAAGCCTCATTGAGGAAAAGGGGAGATAAACAGCACAGAGACCATGCAACAAAGTCTGACTGTGCAAAAAAAGTGAGCCCTCCAGGATTTTACAGCTCAGGAATAAAAGGACAAATCATTCCCTGCAAATGTAGTACTGCAAAGGCACCCAAGGGGCATTGTCTCTAAACAAAGGGAATCAACAGTTACACTGGAACAGACTGGTTTCTGAAAACGAAAACAAAATAGATAATTTTAAAAATGTTGCTGGCTAAGCATGATGAAAAAATTACTGTTAAACTGTAACAGAAAAAAAATTATTGGTCTGTCCAAAAGACCCTGAACTTTATAAAAAAACAAAATAATAAACTTGAGAGTTTCAAGCAAAGTGAGTTAACAGTGTTTAGCGCACAGCAAATCTGAAAAAAAAATAGTTTCAAGGGAATAACAGCATTATAAATGTGCTGTAGAAAGAGTTAAAGACACTTACTAAGCAACTGCAAGCCTTGAAATGTATACAGAGTACCAGTGACATTGCTGTGGCAATCCTGTAAAGGGAAAGTGGTTCATTTAATTGGCTAGATGTAACTCAAAATGAGGACAGTAATGAGATCCTGTCCCCTAACAAACTTAAACAATGCTCAAAGAAAGAAACTTGCCTCTTGCTACAATAAAATAGCTAAATTTGCTGCTAGTCTCCCTCATAGGATCCACCATTGTCATAGCTTAAAGCAATTAAACTGGCTTGAACTACACAGCTATCTTACATATTCACAACTAACTACAGCACACAGACTCATTCATCATCCAGAAAAATGCCCTGCACTACAAAACCTATTACTGCCCTATTGTCCAGCAAGGGACCTCTGCTCTAGTAACAAATTCTTACTACTGACAAATAAGTCAAATAATGTTGCATGAGACTCGCTCTACTCCCAATATGTTGCTAAACTCTGGAATAGTATCCCCACACAAATAAAACTCTCCAACAAACTCAATAGTTTTAAACCACTGCTTAAACACCATCTTAAGCAATCCTGGTCCTGCACATGCTCATCACAAGGTTAAGACTCTTGTGTTCACCATACAATACTCTCCAAATTCTGTCCTTAAACAGAAAATACTCAATCTCTCACTGAAATGACAAAACAATTTTGTATAAATAAATGCTACCTGTACAACCCACTAAGATGCAGATGGGGTCTCTGTTTAGTAACCTCCACCTCTGTAAAATCTTAGATTGCAGAAATCTAACTACTGTTTTTGTATAAATGTAAACAGAAATGTAACTACTATGTGTTGAATTGGAGCTTAGTACAATGCAATGTAACGAAATGGAACTTTCCTTGCTGGGCCTACTCTGGAAATCCATACTACCCAGTCCGACTTTCCCGGTAAACAAAGATAAATAATACATTTCTCTCACTCTCTGATGTAGTAGAACCTCAGAGTTAGGATATTTAGACTAGCTGGTATGTTGTGATGCCTTCTCCTTGCAAAAATGTTTTTCACTACAAAGTTTAATAAAGTACAGCTTGTTTATGCTTTTTCTTTTTCAACACAATATCTTTATAAAGGTAAAAACAATGAAAATACATTCACACACAATCCAGCTATGTTATGTTGAAAATCATTCTGGACTTCGTTGATTTGCCATAACTGAAAAACAATGACATTAACATCTAATAAATAACACATGAAAACAAGACAATTCATAATGACAACATATACTCCAGGTACATATCTAACAAAACAGAAACAACATAAGCATAAACACATTAAGACAATTAAATGAGTTTTGCAGTATAGGTACAATCACAAAGCACAATGTTCATCGTAAGCCCATTCACTTCAGTTACAACTAAAATGACTTTTAATATAAGTCTTTACTTAAGCATTCAGCCATCAACTATACAGTGAATACAGTATGGTATAAAACAGTGAAGCAAATTATATATATATATATATATATATATATATATATATATATATATATATATATATACACACACACACATACACACACACACATGTGTGTGTGTGTGTGTATATATGGGGGGTCTACTTCAAATGGCTGAAAGCTCAAAATACTGAAATTCATTTGACTCTACCTAATTTTCAAAATACTGAAAATGTATTTCACCGAGTCTCATTATACTGAAAGCTTACAATGCTGAATTTCAAAATACTGAATTTTGAACCATAGATGTGATGTGTGCTTGGGCGGCCACGGTGGTGCAGCGGTTAGCGTTGCCACCTCACAGCAAGAGGTTCTCTGGTTCGATCCTCAGCTGGGGTGCCTTCTGTGCGGAGTCATGCTGTAGGTGGATTGGACACACTAAATTGGCCCTAGGTGTGAGTGTGTGCATGTGTGTGCCTTCTGTGGAAGGTTGGGTGCCAGGCTGGCAACCTAACACTGTAAAACTCCACTGCCAATCATGAGCGAATGGTGATCCACTGTGGCGACCCCTAACCGGGAAAAGCCGAAAGAAGACAATGTGATGTGTGCTTCCCTTCACCTGTGACTTGCTTGCAATAAAAAAAGCATTACTGTAACTTAAAGTGCCAACTGTGAGAATAACAACAGTAGAGTAGAAAGTAGTGCTGTAGTGTTTCTAAATGTGGGTATGTCCCTTTACATTTTTATAGGAAGTATTTAAGTTAATATGGCGGATGTTTGTGCGCTCCAGCAGTAGTGGCAGTGTTTTCAGTACTGTAAGGTAAGTAAAAAGAATATGCCCTTTTCCCCACTGTAGTGTGATCCTGGAGTTAGTATATAATATATATTTATACCATGACCCCCCATTAATATTCCAAAACGTACACGCTGATTGGTCAGCATGCATGTTGTAAATCGACTTATACTAATGGAAAAAGGTCCGGTCGCCGTGACTTTTTCCATTAGAATAAGTCTTTTTTAAAACACTGTCTCGCTATGTTAAAGGAGTTTAACATAGCGAGACAAGTTTAAAAAAAGCAACGGAGATCTCCGTTGCTTTTTTTAAAGCTGTCTCGCTATGTTAAACTCCTTTAACATAGTGAGGCAGTGTGTAAAAAGCAATTGAGATCTTGCTTTCTCCATTGCTTTTTTTTTTTAAACCTGTCTCGCTAAGTTAAATGGGTTTAACATAGCGAGACAGCTTTAAAATATGCAACGGAGGTCTCCATTGCTTATTTTAAAGCTGTCTCGCTATGTTAAACCCATTTAACATAGCAAAACAGTTTGTAAAAAGCAACGGAGATCTTGCTTTTTCCGTTGCTTTTTTCAAAACTGTCTCCCTATGTTAAATGGGTTTAACATGGCGAGACAGCTTTAAAATAAGCAACGGAGATTCTCTGTTGATTTTTTTAAAGCTGTCTCACTATGTTAAACCCATTTAACATAGCGAAACAGTAAAAAGCAACAGAGATCTTGCTTTCTCTGTTGCTTTTGCCCACAGCTCTGATGTACTGCGTAGGCATACGCATGTGCAGTACATCAGAACTGCCACAGAATACCAGACAGCTGCAGAAGGGCAACAAGGAGGCATTATACAATGCCATTATTTAAGAAAAATAATTATTTTTTTCTTAAATAATGTTATTGTATAATAGCAATAACCCACTTCTGGGTGAGGGTAATGCTGGATTTACCCACGGTTGGCTTTGTTTGGCCACTCGGGCTTCGCCCTCGTGACCAAACCACGCCAACAGTGGGTAAATCCAGCATTACCCATACCAATGCGTGGATTATTGCTATAATATATATATATATAAATATATATATATATATATATATATATATATATATATATATATATAAATATATATATAGTTGGGGTGTGTGGGGTATGTGCGGGTTGTAGTCCCCCATTTATTCTGATTTCATATCGTCCAGTTACTGTTAAGGGGGTAAGTAAGTAGTTTTTAAAATTTAGTTGTTGGTGTTGCAAGTGTGCATACCTATGGATTAAAATTCAGTATTTTGAAATTCAGCATTATAATTTTTCAGTATAATGAGACTCAATCAAATAAGTTTTCAGTATTTATAAAATTAGGTCTTGTGGTCTTGGTCAAATGGAATTCAGTATTTTGAGTTTTCAGTCATGTGAAGTAGATCCATGTATGTGTATACATATACATATATATATATATATATATATATATATATATATATATATATATATATATATATATATATATGTGTAGGTTTACCATCATAATGTCGGCAGGCACATCGACAAAGCAACTTCTGGGAAGTCCGGACTGTGACTCCTTAAAACCACGAATGCCGATACTTCGAATTACAAAATCTCACCCCATTTTTGATCCATGGTAGCACTCACGTATGGAGCAGTCAGAAATGTCGATGTTTGTTGTTTTGTTCGACTTTCTGACTTGGCGGGATGGAATTCACGGAAACAGTTCAATCATGTGCATGTTCGGGGATGTGCCTGCCGACATTATGATGGTAAACTGTGTGTGTGTGTGTGTGTGTGTGTGTGTGTGTGTGTGTGTGTATATATATATATAGATATATATATATATATACACACACACACACACACACACACACACACACACACACGTATATACTTGTGTATGGCCAGGGGAGAAAAGCTCCACATTTAGTAAACATCACAATGTACATTAGGGTAGGTTAGTACTAGGCTAACTGCCCTTGCGAGCCATTGTAAGCCTAGCCAATTATCTCTTGTGAGACTCGAACCCTGCACCTTGTGTTTGTAAGGCAAACACCTTAACCATTAGGCCACCCTCCCAACCCACGATAACCATTTTGCCCTACACATATTTTTGACCAAAGTTAAAGACTTATAACATGTATAACAAATAAATATACAGAAATGCAATATAATACAAGCATTAGGAGGAGATATAGAATCTAATCTAATTTTTAATATGTCAAAGAGATGAAGAACAAGTTCAATGTATTAAAAGTCAGAGTTAAATTCACAGAATAATAAGATTTTGATGTCTATACCAGGAAAAGATATATTGGTTCCCCAGTGGCAAAGATGAGGGGGGTAGAGGAGAATAGAAAGTTTAATGTTTAGCTGTTATTTGTGCAGTAGACGGGTGGAACCAGTTGTGGATAGGAGTAGAGGAAAAAAGAAAGGTTTACAGTTTAGCTGCTGAGTTTATAGTGGAGAGGTGAATACAGTTATGGATAGTATATTAGGTTAAGGTTATACACATAGATAGATAGATAGATAGATAGATAGATAGATAGATAGATAGCTATATGGTAAAGTAGACATGTAAAGAAGGCAAAGGGGACATAACCTTCCAGTAAAATTCATAGCAAATTGTCAAAGGTTGCAGAAGAGAACCCTGTTTTCTATGGTTGAGTCTATAGAGGGATATAAAGCTGTATAATCTCTGGAAAGTTTTACTCCTGGAATGATACTGAACTGCCTTGTGGCAGGGTGATACTGTCAACCATTATGTAGAAAAGGATGTGGAATACCAGATGACAGTCAGATGAGATATCACATTCAAAATATAGGATCATAAGACTCCGTGTGCACCCATAATGGTAGATAGGATACATCTACAAAAATATGTTTCTGGTTTAAAGGTGAATGACATTTTTATACAATATGTTCTCAGTTTAAAGGTGAATAATGTTTTCCTACAATCAGCCAGCCGTAACCTACCCTGAGAAGTCAAAGTGCCTTTAAGTCTGCCTCTAGATATTTTCATGAGAGTTTATAACTTATGGAATTGGTGTTGGTAATGGCTCATGTTTTGTACTTAAAACAGCAAGGGGAGGAATACATATTGTGAGCACAGATCCTGCCAGTCAATGACAGTCCTAAGCAATGCCAGTAATGTACCCGAAGGAATTACTCATCCCAAAGTGCTTGAAGACTCAATTCCAATAGTGTATAAGGAGAAGGGTCCAGTCATATGCTAAATTAGGATGGAGGGCTAGAACTTCAGAGATAGGGGCAACTAGACCAAATGTCTTTCTGTACTGTAGCTGGTGAGTTTATTGGAAAGAATTTGGTATATTTTTAGACAAGTTTATTAGACAGAATTGTACTTACTTTAAGACCATAGTATCTCTCAAATAGCCTACAGATGTCTTTATTTCTTGGTAAATTTATAGGGAGAATAACACAAACATCAGCAAGCAGGAATAATTTGGGCCTTCCCCCAGGAAATTTCTGTCCATAAGACAATCATTCAGTTTAAGCAATGTGGCCAATGACTTGTCCACAAGCAGAGATAATGAAGGGGTTGATAGTTGACAGAACAGGTATGATCACTTTAAGGAATCAATTCCCACTGGAGGAGGCCTTTAAAGGTTCAAAGAATACTTTTTAAAATCTCAACTAGGAAGCCATCCAGTCAAAGGGCTTTGCTTATGAGCACTGACTTTAACGCTTGCTGGATTTCAATCAGGTTAATTAGAGAGTGAATGAAAAATGTGTCCTCCTATGTAATCTGTGGTAGATTCAGGGAGCTTTATCAATGTGGCCCTGGGTGTTTTCCCTCAGAGCAGGACTGTAGAAACTGAAAAGAAATCCCTAAATGCATGATTAATTTCTTTAAGGTGAGAAATCTATTTTCCCCACCAACCTAACCTTACACATTGCTCTTTGAGCTTTCCAGACAGGTCAGGAAATAACACATTTACTTTTTAGAGCAAAAGCTTGGAAAGTTGCATTTTCTAGGTAGAGGTGAGCAATTGTTTTCCTTTCTTCAGCAAGAGATCATTTGACATTTTAGTGATTTATATAGTTGAAGTGCAACGCTTCCTTTAAACTAAAAGTAGTGATGCATGGAACCATCATGCCTAAGTTTCTTGGATTCATACCCTTTGCATCCCTTCTAGCATACTGTTGTTGTATGACCAATTGGCAGCATGCTTTCAATTCTAATTTGAGAGAATTCTTCTATATACTACAATACACAGTTATCTAGAGGGGAATAAGTTATTTCTAACAATTTTGACAGAGTTTATTAGATATTGTATGGTGTCAGCATCACTGAAAATGTAAAAAAAATTACAGATAAAACTAAGAATAATTTAACTTCTTAAAGGAAGGTCAGAATAACAGTAAAACATATTGAGTTAAATTTATATTACTCGTCATTCAAAACTGTTTTGGTTCCCTGCACAGATAGTGATGTGCAAGGTACAATATTTCCCAAAAAGTGTTGGCATACAGTCTCCTGTGTTCTTGCCATCTGAGAACCACTGATCAACCATGTTTTTTCTGGATTTCCTCACTCTGTGGCACTGTCATTTTTCATCAAGAAGGAGAAAATAGTTATCATATCTTTGTGCTGAAGAAATAGTACCATCTCTGTCCTAAATCAATTACTGTTAAAACAGCAAACAGCAGACCAAGACATTGTACAACTGTATTTGTACTTAATATAATATTTATTAAGATGACTGACTCATCACTACTGTCAAGATATTAACATATTCTTTATAATATGGATTACTGACAGATACAATGCACTTCCTCAAACAACTCTCAGTTCATGATCAAATGGTTTCCCAACCACTTGTTTTCAGTCACTTTTTATACAGTCTAAGTTTAAATCTTCTTGAAACATTCTTATCATATCTGTGGCTGTGGACCATGCCAGATTCTGTCCCTTAATCAGTTTCTGTGAATATTGTGGATCTCAACAGTTTCTGTTTCCTTATTACTTTATGAAAAGATCAGGTATACTCTGTGACAAGATAGCCACTTCTTTTTGCACTGTTAGCCATTTCTCTTTGTTAGATCCGTTCTGTGAATTGAGTATTTGTATGTATTTAGCTTATCATGCTGTTTCAGCAAGCCTCTATTATCACAGCCATTTGCTACTAATGTTTAAGCCCACAGCATATCTTGTTGTCTGTAAACACATTTTTTACTAGGATAATCACACTTGTTTGCTGCATATTTCTTTCTGCATACTTTGCAGGCTTTGTATCACATACTGTTTCTAAAAATATCATACTGTTACTATGAGGAAAGACAACTTTAATTTTATACAATAGCTATGAAATACTACACATGACTGTATCAAACAAAACAGTCTTAACTGTGAATGCACACACCCAGTAATTTGTTTTGTTTAGGTCCTGAACTTAACTTAAGTTCTTCTGACATTTCTGAAAAGTTTAATAAAGCCACTAGATTAAGACATTTAAAAGTTCTACTGAACAGAGAAAACCAGTCCTGTTTTACTCAAATGACCACCACCGGACAATCACTTAGTGCTTTCATTCAGTTTTAATTTCTGAACTTCTTCAGAAACAAATATGCCCTACCCAAGCTTCCTTTTATATCTAATTAACAATTAAATACAGGAAATGACATAACTTACATTCAAAATCAAAAATTGTATATGCAAATGTGCTTATATAATTAAAATATTTACTAAAACACATTGTTAGTGCTTAATGTTAATATAAAATATACATTAATAAAATACTTTTTGTGCTTAGTTAATGTTTGTATTTTTAAAAACATTTCAAATTTATAGTCTCGTTAAGACCAGGTGCACTATCAGCACCTACATACAGCTGCCAAAATGCTTCCTTACACTCTAATGTGCTGTTAATATCTCCATTTAAGGGTTCCTTTTCTAATTTTTCTAACACGAAGAATTCAAACTTTTTGAAATCTGTACATGTTATTGCATGTCTAGCTAACAAATTAGTTTTGTCTTTCTTTTTAATTGCCAAATTATGTTCATAAATTCTTCGTTTTAGGTTTCTTATTGTCTTTCCTATGTAATAACTTTCACAGGATAAACATGTCGCTATATAAACCACATGTTCACTATTACAATTGTAATAGTCCTTTGCCCAAAAAGTAATGCTGTAATGACTAAGAGTCACAAATGAGGAATTTGGTATAAACCTACATTGTTTGCAATTTTGACATGCAAAAGTGCCTTTTTTGTTACTTCTTAACATAACTAAGCTAGTAGTAACTTTATTTCCTGATTCTAACATTGATTTGATGCTAACGATTTTCTTATAAGTGAATTTCGGTGTTAGTCCCAATCTGGCCACTAGTTCTTTATTTCCCAAAATTACTTTCCAGTTGTTTTCAATGATACTTTTGATATACCACATTCCATTTACTGTTGGAAGTGGAAAAGCTATCATATAGTCCTTTTTGTATTGTGTGTTGTTTACGCAGTTTCTTTAAACATAAAACTTTTTGTTGGACCTATTAAAATGTCTGCGGAATGTAAGATAGGAGATGCCACCCCACTTCTCAAAGACAAAACTTCCTTTTCTATATTTTTTATCCAGTTTATATCATAGCCTCTGGAAACAAAAAGACCTCTTAAAGATAGGAATATAGTAAAGATTCATTTAGATGTCTTCTGTATTTATCTGAGACTGTCCTGCGATGCTGTTTTAAAATATTTCTTGTGATTCTGAACTCTGCGGTTACTGTGTTGTTTGAGCATCATTTTGTTCTTTTATTATTTATTATTAAATATATTTAAACCTGTCTTTGTGGCTGGTTTGTTTAGAGATATTTAAGCTCTTGGGGTACTTACATATGTATTTGGTGACACTGTACAGGCCACTCCTAAACAGCCTTAGTCTTGGTCACAATTACCATTTGGATAATAGAAAAATGACACAGTAGGATTGGGCACCCTTTGTAAGGGCCTTTAAGCAGCTAATAAGTAGGGGTTGGTAGGGTCATAACTAGTAAACCTGTGTCAGCCTTCCCCAAGAGTGTGTGTGTGTGTGTGTATAAATCAAATCTCAAAGTGTGTGTGTGTCAGCTACTTGGGCAGGGACACGAAGAACTAGTTGGACGGAGAGGGTGCTGGAGGTCTTGGCTTGACCCCTCAGCTGAGATCTTAACCCTATAGCTGTGCCAGTGGGGAGTCTTACTGGGGATGTGGAGAGAGAGGGAGAAACCAGCCCCAGACTGACTGTGATCTCTGTGTGCTCTTAAGGGAAATTGTAATTTACTGTGTGCCTACATGTAATCCTCCCAATGTGTACATCCCTCACTGGTGCTAGTGGTGAGGACTGAGGCTCCTTGATTACTCAGCCAGTGAGGGATGTCACAGTCATCCTAAACACCCTCTCAAGAGACCTAAATTTTCACCAAAACATAAACAGGTCTTGTTGGTGGGAGAGATATCTTTCACAGAGAATTCCTCTTTTATGGACTAGACCTTCCTGTACAGGTTAAGCACAGCAGCTCCATGACCCTTTTTAAGTGTAACCTCGATGAATGCAAGTTTTATTTTTCATAGAATACTTAAAGATGAGTTAGCATTGTTACAATGAAAATATGAAGAGGCATAAAATTGTAGGAAAAGCAAATTAAAATTGTTTAGGGCACCGAGAATCTGGAAGGAAAATGAAAAATTATAATACACTACATAAAGAATAAAAGACACTAAATGAGCGAGCATAAGTCTTGAATAGTACACAGAGTAGTAAGTCACATTGCTGGGACAGACTTAGGAAAGTGATTCTCTCAAGCAGAAGTAGGTGACTCATAGACAGGCTATATCAGCCAAATGCAATAAAATCAGCTGAACAGAACAGTATTATAGCACAACAGACTCAGTCTGGTGATATTGAAGGACAAGCAAGTGCAGATAGAAACAGATCTAAGTAAAATTGACAATGATCAGAGTGTCTCAGATGTGCTTAATGTTAAACCAGTCCAGTCATGGAATCTAAACCAAAAGACTTATCACTCGTGTCTGATACAAGATCTTCTTAGAAAGATCAATAGGGATCCAAATGCAAACATAAAACGGGTAAATAGAAAAGAACATGAAAGAAAAGTTGTGTTAGAAACTTTCCATAAATGTAGATGTTTGAACAGTTTTACTGTTGCAGTCCTCACTCTTGGACCAACCTGTCTGTCGGAGATGTTCTGTCTTCCAGGGCATTGGTGGACAACTTTTTTTTTTTTTGGTGCAAGGATGCCAGCAGTATAAAGGGTGCATTAGCCAATAAAATCTTTGGATCTTTCTTGCCTTGGCTGTACTTGGAAGAATTTGCTGGTCCCAGAGCATGATAGATCAGATGGCAGCTCCAACACTGGCCATGGTCCACCCCAATGTACTCTTATCCCCAAACTCCAAAGAAAAGACTAAGAAAAACATTGCGGGTGAAGGTCTGGTGCAATACCAACAAGATGGGGAGAACAGAAAAGGATGGGATTGTTACTTCAATCTCAGAAAGTCTCAAGAAAGTAGGAGAGAAGTTCATAGCTAAGTATTAGACTAGCTGCCATTGTGGGCTGTTTAAGCCTAGTTAATTTTAATTTTTGTGCTTGAATTAACCTATTCCATTTAGTTAGAGATTGGCCTTATCCATTCCATGGTCGATAATTATGTATTATCCTCATAGACATTTTGAAGGGACCCATGCATGGGATAAAGCATTTAGGAACAGTCTCTGTCTATTAGTAGTACAGGGGGCAATCTAGGGGTAAACTGTCTGTTTCCCATCCATAGATCCAAGTTACAACTGAATATGGACAGGGATGATCTTTGTTTTATAGTACTAGGTTAACAGCCATTGTGGATTGTTTTGTTTGCCAGACAGAGGTCACCTCTTAGCAGTCTACAGGATACAAACTATAGTGGCAAGGCTTTGAATCAGTCCATGCAGGACATTTTGTTTAGGCCTTGTACCCTTTTAGTACAGTATCTCTGTATAGGCGTTACAGTTTTTGCATTTGTCCGGACAGATACATGCCAAAGGGGGCATTATATTCAATGATTGCCCTAATAAAGGATGAGTAAAGGGGGCAATAACATCACTAGATCTACACATAATCCCTTTGTACATAAGCTGTACAAAACAGAAGGACTTACAACAATGGACACATGTTGTTCAAAAGTTAGGCCACTGTCCACATAAGTTCATGAATCCTGAACAACTGGGTCAGTTCCTATGGGCGTATTGTCTGTGTGGTAGCTCCCTAAGGTAGATGACTTACCAAAGGATACAATAATGCATTTTTTTACCTTTACTTTCAGTACATGATTTTGGCACCATTTATTTATTTGGGACAAACCTTTCTGCAGGATGGCCAAGTCATTTGGAGATTCAATGACTGCTCCTAGCTTGCAGCCATCTGCAAACTTAGTTGGCCAGAACCCTTTGATATTGGATATTATTTCAGCAATGTATATATCAAACTGGAGAGGTGCCAGCACAGAACCCTGGGGGACTCCACTGGTGACAAGTCTCTTTGTGGAGGTAACTTCCTTTTTAACTAACTGATTTCTTGCATCCTATCTGTGAGCCAGTTTACAATCCAGCAGGAGGCATATGGGTTTATTCCCAGTTTATTTAGCTCTTCTACTATGCCTAGGGAATGGGGAAGTGTGAAAAAAGCTTTGGCCGGGTTGAAGTATGCGGTGTGTACCATTTTGCCTTCATCCCTTGCTTTGGTGACATTTTCAAAAAAATCCACCAGACTGAGTAAGCATGACCTGCCCTTGACAAATTCAAACTGAGATGGTCCAGTGTTTGGAGGTTCCCTATGTTCTCACTGATCAGTTCCATGATAAGTCTTTCCACGGTTTTGCATATAAGGTTGGTCAGACATATGGATCTGTGGAAGGTCCTCCCTTACACAGGGGAATGGCTGTAGCTGTTCTCCATTTGCTTGATACAAAACCTGTATGGAGAATGACAATAAACCATGTTGCTAGAGGCGTGGCTAAATCATGCTTCGTGCTATTTAAGATGCATCCAGGGATATTATCAGGCCCCATTAATGCACTATTTTTAGTTTTTGAAAGCATTTTTAGGACTTGGTCTTGTGTGCCAGCTGAAGGCGAGACAGTTTCAGATATATCTTGATGAACAGGTGGAGGTGAGAGAAGGGGCTAAAGTTAGTTAAATGTATCAGCCAGTAGTTTCATTATCTCTTCAGTCTCAGTGCTGGTAACATCACTTGCAATCTGCTCAGCGCATTGCTGCTTTGTGCTTTTGAAATTACAAACATAACTAAAACACTAGTTCCTAAATTAACTGTACTATATGTACTAGACAAAACATTTGGATCAGCTGAACAGTTTCTGTACAGGTACCTGTGGAAACCCTTTACCCAATAGAACCAGTTATGCCTCCTGTCAGCAAGAAGACAGTCAGGCTCCAAGTACGTATTTTCTAAAAATATCCTCTGGGACCTCTAACACAGGAGGTGCAGGAAGGGGCTAGGTTCAGGGGGACCTATGAGTTCATAGGTTGGTATTAGGCTGTCGGCCATAGGGCCTATACAAGCCTAGTCATAACAATTCCCTGGATATTTCTTCTCACAATATTTACTTCCCTGGACCCCTGTCTAGCAGGGTGACTGACGTGATCCCCGGGGTGAATTTCCTATCTCCCATCCAATCGTCAAGGTTCCTTCTGAAGAGGGCCAAGGAGGTGCTCTGCTTGACATGTATGTGCAGTCTATTCCAGAGTATGGGGAGTCTCAGGGTCAGGAACCTATCCCTCCAGCACGTTTTGTTCATTGTGATGACAAGGTTTAGATTCCTGGAGCATGTGGCTCTGAGGGATTGGGATTTCTTTAAGTGGAGCATGTCCAACAGCTCAGGGTTTGACATGGCCTTGTATGTTAAGCAGACGATATGTGACAGAGTATAGCTGGAGTTTTTTTTAGATGGTCAGCATAGGGCATCTGCTTTAGGCCTGTGATTCTTTTAGTGACGTATTACTGCAGCCTTTCTAGCTGTTGCAGATGTCTTGTGAGGTACATATCAAACCTATGAAGGCTCTATAACTTTTTTGAGATTCAGAGTACTTCTGGAAGCTTCACAGAAAGGTCTCTTTCATTCTGTGTAGCATATTCTACAAAGTAGTAGTCCTCTGGTGAGGAAGCAGAGGACAAGGTGCATTCAGTGTCCAAGTCTAAGGCTTCAGCTGATGCAAATCTGCCTACATAGGTTAGTTCATTATCCACAGACTCAGAGGAGTCCAAACCTATATCAGTAGTATCCACCTTTCTTTTTTTAGAACAGCCTCCCAACACTGATAGTATATCTGGCTCAAGCATCTTGGATTTCAAGTAAAACACCATGATTTCAACCAAATGAATCAGGGTATTCGAAGGGGAAACTAAAGCCTTGACTGGGGACTGGGTCAAAGCTCTACAGGCCTAGACAAGCTGTGATGCACCTGCTTAGGTTTCAGTACCTTGTGCCTGCTATGCTCAGAAATGACCACATTTGAGTTCTCAGGTCTGAGGTGTATAATCAAAACCTCAATATGATCCCCAGGAAATTCCTCATATAAGTACTTTCTGAGGATCCAACCTCCCCATCTAGAAATAAAGATGCAGTTGCCAGATGGTTACTGTTAACGGTACTTTTGGGATATTGGCCTGGGAGGACATAACAGAAACCAAAGGCGTGGTAACCTGCAAAGCGGTCATGACAGAGACCTTGGCCACAACTGATTTTGTAGTCAGGAGCTGTAAAGAGACTTCATCTACTAAAGAATCACATGACTATGGAAATATTTCATTGAAGACATCCTCATTTTCCTTGCATTTCTCCCTTTTCTCAGAAAGTTTCTTCTTTAGAGGGAGACTCCTGAAAGTTTTGCGTAATGGTGCAATAGACCAACACAAGGTTAGTGCCCATTTTTTAGCAGCAAACTCCTGGAAGGAACACTGACAATGTCAGACTTTCCTGGGGGGGTTGTAAATGATACACAGTGGGTTCAAGAGCCCATGCTGTGCTCTGATCTAACGCAAAAAAGACACTTGTTATAATAATCTTTATGGGGCCTCTGATTACTGTAGACCAATTACTAATCTGACCTGTGGATTCATCAGAGCTAAATTCTGTGTCAAACATTATTTGCAATTTATACATCCAACAAATAATGAAGAATCCCCTATGGGATTCCCCCATATGAGGATATCCCACAGTAAGCCATACACAGGCTGACCAACAAACTACACAAGCAGCTGAAATACAAATGCAGCTGCTCAGTAAGAATGATATGAACACAGTGTTGGCTGATGCACCCCTTATACTACCAGAATGGGGGTTGTTCTTCCAAACTCTGAGGAAGGGAATAGCTTGGAAAACTGGTCAGCTCTAGGCTACCTGCATGGAATTCTACAATTAACTTTATTTGTTGTTGCAAAATGAGGAGAAAAGTGTTCCTATAAAAGAAAACTCAGTGAGTCAGTAACTGAGATGTGACTTTTGAGTACAGAACAGGCTTGTATCATAAAGAAGTAGAAAATATATCCCAGCATACAGAAGTACAGAAGCCTTATGATGCAGTACAGATAGTGCAACACTAAAGTCTGAGCTGCAAAATGAACATGCAAAACTGAATCTAAACAGGAAAAGAGACAATTAGACAACTGACAAATTGAGCCTGGATGAATTCACAGACACAAAACTTCTATTATCAAAGACCCAAAGAGAGGTCAGATAATGGTAACTGATGGTGAAGGCATGGCATAGATAATATGTGATGATGGACATCATCTCCAAGATGAGTCCCACCATGCAGTTTCTAAATGTCCTGAGATGAATAAACAAGTCCTAGACCACATAGAGCAGCACAGTAAATCTGAAATCCATACAAGCAGTCTTGAAAACAAGCTATATCAAGTTACACTTTCTCTTACAAATAAAATCACATGCTTAGGCAATGCTTGAAAACATTCTAACACAGGCCAGTCTGAAAGTAATTGGGCAGAAAACTCAACTGCAGTTAGATGAAAATCAGACAAAGAATGTGCTGCATAACCAGTATCAGTGCATGGAAATTTTGCCAAGTTTCATTGTGAAAATTTGCTACTAATCTACCTACTGGGAGAAGTAAAGTCACACAGACAAACTTGATATCCAAAAACATTAAAAAGACCCTGGCAAATCAGAAACTTTACTGTGTGCAATACCTAAAACTTCCTATGACAGAGGCTCATGGCAAATATACAAATAAACCTTTACAGACATAAAAGTGTGGCTTTTGAGCTCCCACTGACTTTTTACTTTTCACATCTCTATTGAGACATTCAGGCCAATAAAGCCAGATTCCAGTAGCTGTAGACATGGTGTGTTTTTGCCCTTTTTTGAGTTCATCAGTACAGAAAAAGTGGATAGTTTGGCCATTTTTTGCAAACTCTCACTGCAAAATTTCTCAAATCTGAACAAAACAACAAGTCAAAATATCACAAAGAAAAAAAAACTGTTAGGAAAAAAACATCAAAAAGACCAAGACAAACCACAGACTTTAAAAGTACACTGGTGGAAACAGGTGCTCGACAGAGACCACAGACTTTGCTGTATGCAGTACCTTAAACCTTCACTGATAGAAGCTTATTAGAAATATGCAAGTATCCTATTAAGACATGCAGGTGTTTCAGCTACCTGCAGTACACCACCAACTCAACTTGCTTGTGAAAAGCTGGCCAGTTGCACAATAATGACTGCACAAATGAGTGTCAATAACAAATGTTTAGAAAACAAATGTGGCTCCTCATCAACTGTTATGGTAAGCACTTCACAAAACCATATTGTTTTGCTAGTCTCAACAAAACACATATTTTTTCGCTCAGTATTCAGACTCCAGTGGCAGGTGGTCTATTTCCTTTCTTTATCACTTGCTTCCCCCTCTCCTTCCCTCTTAGATCTACTATGACCTTATGATTTTCTCAGCAAGTTCTCTTTATGTTTACATCTCCCTTGTTGTTTAGCTGCCTTTGTTCTGTTACTCACTTTTCTCCCTTCACTCAATGCTATCTTTTGCAGTTGCAGCTGTCTTTTTATTTATCTAATATTTGCCATCATTCTGATTCTACTAGATCTAGGTCACACACTCATTTTATAACAGTGAAACTGAAACATGGATCTTGACAATTTTTCACTTGATGATTCACTAAAGGGGGTTGCTGCAGGAATGATGTGGATGTTATCCTTATGTGTGGCAACCAGAGTTGTGGAAGAGCAGCCCTGTAGAGCGGTGCGGAAGGAAAACAGTTGAAGCTTCTGATAAATTGGGCTTTTAGACAGTTGGTTTTGCTAAGATTTCAAAATTGTAATAAAACGAGCTGCACACCATAATGAAATAATGAAGTTTCCTCAGAATGATTTCTAAAACAGTATCCTTTCAAGTGGTACAGTGGATATAAAAAGTGTACACACCCCTGTTAAAATGACAGATGTTTGTGATATAAAAAATGAGACCACAATAAGTTATTTCAAAACTTTTCCCACCTTTAATGTGATCTATAACCTGTACAATTCAATTGAAAAACAAACAAATCTGTTAGGGGAATAATATAAAAAACCTAGAATAAGCTGGTTGCATAAATGAAAACACCATTAAACTAATACTTTGTTGAAGCACCTTATGATTTAATTACAACATTCAGTCTTCTTGGGTACACACCTGACAATTAAAGAGACTCTGATTAACCCCAAATAAAGTTCAGCTGTCCTAGTAGGATTTTCCTGACATTTACTCAGTTGTCTGCTACAGCAAAAGCCATGGTTCACATAGAGCTTGCAAAGTATCAAAGGGATCTCATTGTTGAAAGATATCAGTCAGGAGAAGGGTACAAAAAATGTCCACAGCATTCGATATACCATGGAGCACAGTGAAAACAGTTATCAAAAAGTGGAGAAAATATGGGACAACAGTGACGTTGCAAAGAACTGGACGTCCCTCCAAAATTGATGAAAGACAAGATGAAAACTGGTCAGGGAGGTTGCCAAGAGACCTACAGCAACACTGAAGGAGCTGCAAGAATTCCTGGCAAGTACTAGATGTGTACTACATGTAACAACAATCTCCCGTATTTTCCACATGTCTGGGCTATGGGGTAGGGTTGCAAGACGGAAGCCTTTTTTTACACTGAAAAACATCCAGGCCCAGCTAAAGTTTGCAAAACAATACATCAAGTCTCCCAAAAGTATGTGAGAAAATATGTTATGGTCTGATGAGACCAAGGTTGAACTTTTTGGCCACAATTCCAAAAGGTATGTTTGGTGCAAAAACAACACTTTGCATCACCAAAAGAACACCATCCCCACGGTGAAGCATGGTGGTGGCAGTATCATGCTTTGGGGTTGCTTTCTTTCAGCTGGAACTGGGGCTTTAGTCAAGGTGGATGGAATTATTAACAGTTCCAAATACCAGTCACTTTTGGCCCAAATCCTTCAGGCATCTGCTAGAAAGCAGAAGGCGAAGAGGAATTTCACCTTTCAACATGACAATGACCCCAAGCATACATCCAAATCAACAACAAATGGCTTCATCAGAAGAAAATTAAAGTTTTGGAATGGGCCAGCCAGAGCCCTGACCTAAATCCAATAGAAAATCTGTGGGGTGACCTGAAGAGGGCTGTGCACAAGAGATGCCCTTGCAATCTGACAGATTTGGAGCACTTTAGCAAGGAAGTGTGGGCAAATATTGCCAAGTCAGCATGTGCCATGCTGATAGACTCCTACCCAAGAAGGCTGAATGCTGTAATTAAATCAAAAGGTACTTCAACATAGTATTAGTTTAAGGGTGTGCACACTTATGCAATCAGCTTATTGTATGTTTTTTATTTTTTTATATTTTTTCCCCTAACAGATATAATTTATTAATTGAATTGTACAGATTATAGGTTACATTAAAGGTGGGAAAAGTTCTGAAATTATTTATTGTGGTTTATTTTTTTTTATGTCACAAAAACCTGGCATTTAACACGGGTGTGTACACTTTTTATATCCACTATACATGCAATTACTTCAGGCTTTCAGGTTATCTAATTCAGAACTAAAACAGGTAGGACATCTAGATTACCAAATGGTGCTACAATAAGGAGTTTTGAAACACTGTCATCACAGTTTATAGTAAAGATGGCGTCCCTATCTCCCAATTCCTTGCTGTGGAATATCCCCAAAGAAATTTCAATATGGAGTTAAATAAAACACAGACAAAAACAGAGGAATCACTGACAGCTTATGCGCATTATATATGCAGGATCGATGTCCCAGTATGAGGAAATGAAAAAAGGCTATGTACACCTGTTGGCTGAAGCAGTCTCTACACTATTCTGTCTTACTGAAGGCAGTCTAATCTGGCAGGCACTATGAGTACAACAAGGTCTGAGTGGTTGTATACAACCAGATTGTGGGAAGAATCCCTGAAAGACAGGGGAAACCTAAATCACCCTCAGAAGGACATGTATGAGGCATGCAAGAATTAAGACAGCACTAGGATGGCCCTGAAAACACATACCATTGATCTACAGGCCATATACAGAATGTATTGACCAGTGCTAGACAAGACTTTCCACAGAGTGACTGTGTCATAATTACCTGACATAAATAATCTTTTTGAGAGTATAGAAACTACCATCAGAAGACTGTAACTCCAGAATAATAGAAAGATTTGCACCATCTGTCCATAAAAACTAACAAGGCCCTAAGTCAGGCATGCAGAAAGTGCAAAATTTGCCAGAAGTCCATCTCTGATTCAACAAAAAATTTTGCTTGACTTAATGACCAAAAGCAGTGCTAGTACTATTTAAGCTACCTAGGTAGTATATATACAATCTTCATATCTAAGGCCGATTGCATTTTTTTTTGTCTTTTAGATGTGCATGTTCTAGCCGATACATAGTTAAATAAATGCCCAGCTTAAAGGTCATGCGCAATCCAAAAAAAATTATATAGACTGCTGCTGTCTCTGGTAGTGTATTCTGGACACAGAATTCACTTTTTCTTTTTTGCATTTTCTTTTACTTAGCAGGAAAAAAATTCCTGAGTATGTCGCATACCACTAAAAAGTACCTCCTGAGTCTGCAGGTTGCACTGATGATGCAAACTCAGTTTAGTGTTGGTGGAGGAAGATGAGTTAAGAACGTGTGCTGTGTTGCTAAACATAAGTATTATTCTTTACGGTACATACTTGTTTTCCTGTGGAACTGTATTATCACTAAAATATTGCCATTTTGTGAAATGCCCAAGACACCCAGTATAGCAGTAAAATGCTGCCAATTACTTTGGTCTTAGTCTGAGCACGTTTTTTTCTTGAAGCAGAAATTAGATCACAGTCTGGTGAGTGTATGCATTAAGAGGATGTTGTTTGGCATTTACAGATAGAAAGGAATAAGTTTAACATCATCTTTAAATGGAAAGTAGACAAAAAATACATCTGTAAATGTTGAACAACATGCTCTCAAAGCATACCTTCGCTGGTCTAAATTCCAACCAGAAGATGAAGTCGGCAAGCTAAGATCAGCCACTTCCAGCACATATGAAAGCCAGAAAATATAATCTATGACATGGACTCGTTTTTCAAATGAAAAAATTATAACAGACCCAATGTGCCACAGCCAGTAATGGTACGAAAGTGAAAAAAGAATCTGGACAGTGGATTCTGTTTCATGGCTTTACACATGATCTTTAATGGTAAACTTTGACACCACAATTAAATGTTACATGCATGCCACACTCCCCTTACAACAAGTGAAAGAAAAAAAATCTTCATGTTTATCTTCTTAGCCAGCAAAGTGAAATACCACTGTCACACTCTATCAAGACTAAACTGGCAAAACTACCTTCCAAACTACTTAATATCCATGTTACTTTGATACAACTATTGATGTCCATTAGCAAATAAACTAAGCATAAGAACCTCCAATTACTCAATACAAAACTTTGAAAGTGACTCATTTAGCCAAGCCAACATTTCCCTTAGCAAAGGAAGAAAAAGATTCTCCAAAATAACCTTCCACAAGTTGGAATACCCCTATACAAAACATCAGTCCATTACAGGATGCACATTTTTAGAAGACTACTCACAGAACAATTTAAAGAGGAACATAACTGCAGCTGCTTCTTAGCTCCATATTAAGTGCCTGTGCTGTTGCTCTCTCAAACTGTGGCCCCAAACCATAATCTGTCTGTCTTATGCAATAACTAGCAAAGCATCTGACACCATATACTTATTTGACCTGATTGCACTCATTTTCTTTAATTTTTTTTACTACTAGATAGCTTCCTCCGACTACTTTGACTCATGTTCAGTATTCTGTGACTTATTTTCTTGTTTTTTCCAAAAACATTTTTATTAAATTTTGTTAATAAACACGGACATAAAGTATTAAAAATAAACAATATAAAACATAATAACTATTTACACTATATACAAACATCCATGATAAACATTTATTTTATCCAAGAAAGGTAATCAATATTTATCTAACAATCTCTCCAATTTTTGGCAAGCTAGTCTTTTGTGTGTTACATTTGATGATCTCTGATGAACAGTTTGCATTTATTTTTTACATACAGATTTTGCTATTGAAATAAACTCAGTAAACATAAGATCTTGCTTATTTTTCCAGTTGAATGTAATTATTTTTTGAGCAATAGCTAGAATTAACCAAAGAACAGGTGACTGCTGTCTAGGAATTACACTGGGGTAGGGACATTGAATAATATCAAAGAGCTAGTAATTTGACAGTTATCAGACCACAGGGCTTTTGCAAAATGTCTAAAATCACTCCAGTATTGTGTAAGAGTTCTATAGTCGATGAACATATAAGCCCAGTTGGCTTCAAGAATATCACCACACCTCCAGCCTTTGCTTTCATTACTCTTGGTTATAAGGTCAATTCTGTGTGGAGTGTAAAAGCTTCTATGAATAAATCTCCAGGTATATAGTCTCCAATATAAAGATGATGAAGTGTTTTTTATTGAATTTAATAACGGTTTCTTATTATCGTTAGATAAAAGTTCACCCTTAATCTTTATGGGGTAATTCCAAAAAGCTTGGTCAAAAGTAATCAAGTTTTCTCGTAGGATTTTATATACAGGTGCTATGCTTAATTTATGTTCATTGTTCATCGAACTACACCATATGAATAGTTGTATCAATTCTGGTATAATATCATTTTCCAGATTTGACACTCACTTTATTTTCAACAAACTGTCTTAAAGATTGAATACAGAGCCAATTATTTTGACAGACATTATATCTGGCTAAGAGAAAGTTCATTGGTTGGATGTTCTTATTGTCTATAAACTGGTACCAAAATGTTAGATTATTCTTTTTAAGATTCCACATCTTATTGATATTGAAGGTATCTAGGCAATCTGGTGTATAAGATATGGGAAATGTAATGAAAAAGGTGTTCTTTAAACTATAATTGTTGTCGATTATATTTTTGAAAATATAAAATATTTGGTTTATACCATGTGAGAAGTGGCCAAATTTCTTATTATATAAGCAATATTCATGGAGTATCCAAAATATTTTGTTAATTCCAAAGGTTTCCTTAAATTGAGTTTCTGAGTTCTCAGAGGAAGTTATATGCATTTCATGTAGCTGTTTTCAGCTAGAGGTGTATATAGATGAAATTCAGTGTAGTATTATGTTAATAATAACAGATTTGGAATATAATTCTATGTTGGGAAAGCCAATCCCATTACTGTCCCAGGCTCTACCATGCCATTTATAGGCTATTCTTGGTTTCTTTCGGAACCATAGAAAAATTAGTAATAGGGAATCTGTTTAAAGAATTTCTTAGGAGGAGGTAAAATCAACAATTGTATGTAAAATAAAATCTTGGGCAAAATAATCCTTTTTATTAATGTAAGTCTGTCTTCCATGGTGAAAAACATTTTGCTCCACTTTTTAGTCAAGTCACTGATTATAGCTACCAGTTTAGTGAAGTTAAATTTAATAGTCTCATTCCACTTCTTCTTAATACTTATTCCTAGATAATCTATCTTATCATTTTCCCAGTTGAATGTATTGTATTTTTGCAAATTGCTATTTATTTTCTTATTGATTAAAAGTGTTTTGGTTTTATTTTGATTAAAACTGAGTCTTGAGATTTTTCCAAATGAGTTATGGCATTCATGATGTTAGCAGAATATCGTCAGCAAAAAGCTGAACTTTTGGACAGTATCCCTCATTAACTTTAAATCCTTTGATATTTGGGTTATTTCTAATAAATAAAGCAAAAGGTTCCACTGATAAAGTGAAAAATAATGGGGATAGAGGGCAACCTTGTCTAGTTCCCTTATGAATTTTTACTGGGGATGATAGACATGAACCAATCTTAACAAATTCTTTAGAATCACTATAAATATTTAATATCAGTTTAGTGAAATCTGAAGTAAAGTTAAATTCTTTAAATATTTTTGTAAGTATGACCAACTAAGGGAATTGAACACCTTATTAATATCCAGACTAATAATAGTTAATTGTTTCTTGGTTTTGTTTGCAATGTCTATTAGAGATAGTAGCTTAATAATATTGTCGTGCACTTTTCTATGTAAGATAAAGCCAGTTTGATCAAAGTGAATTAGATTAGGTAATATACTCTTTAGTCTTTTGGCCAGGATAGACATGAAAATTTTATAATCGATATTTAACAATGATATGGGTCTATAGGATGCATATAGTTGGGGGTCCTTACCTTGTTTCAGAATGGGGGAAATTACTGAATACTTCCACGAGGGACGGAAAATTAAGTCTTGCTTAACTATGGAGGATGTGTTTAATAATAAGTTTATTGTGTGCTCTGGAAGAATTTTATATATTTCTGGGATTATCCCATCTAACCCTGGGGCTTTATTATCCTTCAGATTTTTAACTTGTTCTTTCACTTCTGCTAAGGTTATTTGTTTATTTAGGGTACTATTTTGTTGTTTTGATAGTTTAGTCTTGATATTTTCTTGTAGAAATTTATCTATTACATCGTCTGAATCTAGTGGTGATTGCATGTCACTGATTGACCGATAATGATTTCTAAAGGCTTCTAATATACCTCCTAAATCAGTTGTTCTTTTTACTTTGTTATTATTTTTGTATTTAATTTCATTAATGCAATTTTGTTTACTAATTTGTTTGGATCTGATAGCTAGTTTATGTAAATGCCTGGAGTTTACTGAATAGGACTGTAGTTTAATCTTTTCTAAGCTTATAGCAAACTTATGATTCAATATTTCTAAATATTTGTGGTTTAGCTTAGAAATGTCAGTAAGTACTGCTTTATCATTTGATTTTAAATTTAGTTTCAACTTATCTGTTTTGGCTTGTAAATCAGAAAGTTCTTTGTCCCATTCCTTTCTCCTTTGAAAATACCAAGCTTTAACTCCACTAAAGATGTGAACTTTTAATGCATTCCAGAGAATGATATCTGTTACTTCACCATTATTGTTGTTTTCCATAAATGCATTTATTTCTTTTAATAACCACTCCTTAAAACCTTTTAACTTAGTAACATAGGCTGGAATTCTTTGAAAAATTATGATATCTTTTTTCACAGTCCAGCCGAACAAAAATGCATTGTGGTCACAGAGTGAACATGACTGTACTGCAACATCACTTATTTTAGAGTAAAGAGTGTTAGACACAAAAATCTTATCAATATTAGTTTGTGTGCTGAATTGGAAAGAATAATGAGTGTACTGAAGTGAATTTTGAACTCTTAAATTATGTATGTCTCTAAAATTCATTGAGGCTATAAAACTGTTTACCGATTTAGCTTGTGTCGTTAGTTTAACCTTACTATTTTTAGAGGTGTCTTCATCTGATAACAAGCAATTGAAATCTCCCGCCTGAATAATTTCTCCCTTTGCATGTAAAGTAATGAGATCCAAGTATTTCTTCACATATTTAGTTCCTAGACCAGGAATCCAATATGAGTTTACCAGTATGAAGCATTTCTTATTAACTTCTAGCACTACTAAGCTTAACATTCCATCTTTACCTGAAAAGGTGTTTAGAATTTTAGGTAGTGTATAAGTATTATTCCATAGTATAAGAGTACCTCTCCTTTTGGCTCTAAACAGGAATCCGTGAGAACTGTAAAACCATTAAATGATCTTCTTCTTCTTCTTCTTTCGGCTTTTTCCCGGTTAGGGGTCGCCACAGCGGATCACCTTGTCCGCACATTGATTGGCAGTGGAGTTTTACGGTGTCGAGTTGCCAGCCCGGCACCCAACCTTCCACAGAAGGCACACTCACACGCACACGTAGGGCCAATTTAGAGTGTCCAATCCACCTGCAGCATGTCTTTGGGATGTGGGAGGAAACCGGAGCACCCGGAGGAAACCCACGCGACCACAGGGAGGACATGCAGACTCCGCACAGAAGGCACCCCAGCCAAGGCTGGAACCGGAGAACCTCTTGCTGTGAGGCGGCAATGCTAACCACTGCACCACCGTGGCCGCCCGTAAAACCATTAAATGATAATTTTTGCAAATCCTTCTCCAGCAAGTGGGTTTCCAGCAAGAAGATTATCTGAGCTCTGTGCATTTTAATGAATTTAATTAAACCAGCTCTTTTGACATTGTTATTTAAGCCATTAATATTTAATGATAAGCATTTATATATCATAATTTGTTAAAATTATATTTAGATAATTATTAATTATAATATTTATTTAATACCTTCCAAGTATAATGACTTGAAGTAATTCATGAAGTTATGTATATGGATGAGTCAAAAATCTTTAGAAACAAATTCTGAAACCAATAACTAAGAAAACATACATACATGCAACGTAAAGTTCCAGGTTTAGCTAATAAATTAACTAAACCACCCTTTAACAACATCTCACACATTTTCTTGACGTACACTGTCTATGATTGTTCTTACCATGTGATTCAGGTCATGGTTGAAGCCAGATCACTCTCCCATTTAACAAATGAAACTAACATAAATACAGATTTATGGAATTGTTTGAGTACATGACTGAAATACAACAGCTAATATTCTGTGTAGTTTCTTCCAGAATAAACAATGTATTTAAATTTGTTTTGTTGTCTCCTTTTACTCTGTTTGTTTGCACATATCCTTAAACTTATGATTGGAAACAAATTGTTGCTGTATGTATGAAACGGCAGGTGTCTTTCTTTACTTCAGAACTTTTCAAAGGTATTTCTATTTTTTCACTCTTTACATCCTTATACTTAGGTTTCATGATACTAAAGTAGAAACTTTTTAAAAGGTATATCTTACTTCCGTGCTTTCTAAATTTTTCTACTTAGTTTTCACGACAAAAAAGTAGGGTTGTATTATGTTTTAGCACAGCATGCTTGAATGTCTGCAAACCTTTATGCATAACGTGGCTGCAGTCCTGTGAGCCAGAACAGTGAGATACAAAATGTTCAGTTCCTTCAGTTTGATTAAATGACAGTAATCAATTTTATGCAAAAAGCAGTTTGCTCTTTCCAATAACTGCAGTAGTTAAAACTTTACGCTTATTGCAGAGCTTATACAATGTCATTCAATATGGGAAATTCTACATTCATTTTTGAATTAGTAATTTTTGCTGACATATTAAATTAACTACATAGCTTTTCAGTTTTGAATTACGTCCCCATGCTTGCACAGTACATCAGTCCAATGCAGGAGAAGCAATGGAGAAAAAAGAATCTCTGTTGCTTTTTTTTTTCTGTTGAGATTTTACATAGACAGAAAATCAGGTGCATTTCTGTTTCTTTATTTTTGAGAATGTACATAATTTTTCCTGTGTGTGTGTGTGGTCCCTCAGCATATTCCAATAGAAAGTCTAGCCAATCAATGGTACTTCAGTGGCTAGACTTCATTCTATTGGTATATGCTTGATTTACACTGGTTGGGCTGTCCAGTCAGAGTGCTCGTTTTGAATAACAATGACCTGTCATTGTATAATTTAGCAATAATACATGACTGAGTGTAAGCAACATATGATTTACACAGCTGGCATGGCTTGACCATGAGGTTGAAGAACAAGTGATTAAACAAAGCCAATCAAGGGAAATATTGTGTTATCCACAGCAGTTGTGGATTACTGCTTTTATACAATGACATTATTTAAGGGAAAAAAATGTACCTTTTCTAAACAATGTCATTTTATAAAAAGACTTTATGTTCCTTTGCCTACTTCTGGAAGTCTGGGGCATCCAAGATAAAAATTGCAGACTGCACAATATGGATTAACAGCTGTGCAGTACTGAGCAGGTCAAGTCACTGCTGTTAAGCAACTGCTCTGTTGGAACTGCTCCAACACCAACATCAGGTGTAGATGTTAGTTTATATTGGTGATCCCTTCCCTCTAACTTATTTTTCCCAGAAGGCAAACACAGTCCCAGAAGGAAGATAAAGTCCAGTTACAGAAAGGTAGCAGTTTTTTAAAAACTCACTTGCCTTTATGTGATCAGTCACAAAGGTAGTTAACACTCCAGGAACTTACTCTTTCTTGCAAAACACAGCTTTTCAAACGACACGAATGACAGCAGCAGAAATTATAGCTTTCTGCTCAAAAGCCACTGAAAAATTAGAAAAGTAAATACTTGCCATTGTGAAAACAGTAAGCATTCACATTTTCTCCAAGTAACAGAAACCTCGGAGGTGATTACAGTCATAGCAAGGGGTCTGCAAGGAAAGGGGTCTTGTATCCCATATAAAGCACTTTTGTTTTAAACAAATGCCCATCTGCAGTCTTATGATAACTGTTTTGTGTATCTGCAGCCACACACTCCCAATTTATTAGCAGGCCCAGCTCCTAGCTTTCTTTTTTTGTGAGCTGATCCCTAAAAATGACAGCAGAAAATCCATGTTGCTGCTGTAGCAGAATTTTATTATACTGTTATTGTTTCATGTAATACACGGTGGTTTCCTACTTACTAACTTGGGCTACTGACATATGATCATCAAAGCTAACACACTATTAGAATTGAGACTTGAGATTTTGAGCTGCTATTACAGTCATGTGGGATCAGAGGTGAAGAAGCAGAATTTCCCCCAAATATGAGTGATCACAACTGCTGCAGTACATTGACAGCTTATAAACTGTTCTTCTATTTTTTTAATTAGAAATGTGTTATGATATAGTAACCTAATAAGTCATTGCGACTTTTAAAATAATAGTTTGACAACTTGCAAACTGTCAACCTGATTGTCAACTCCTATTTAATGACAATGACACCTGGGGCTCCTGCCTCCTCTTCCTCCAACCCCCCCCCCCCCAATGTATCTGGTAAGATCAGTACCACAACACTATTGCACACTTCTGTTTGGCATATTACTGCTCTTCGGCTTGTGATGCAAAACAACACTTGTAACAGCAGTTCTGGAATATCAGAAATGAACATATTTATGTATCTGACTGATTACAGAAAAAATTCTGTTATTGACCTTGTCTTCCAATGTTTAAAAACTACTGGAGGGTCTGAACATTGCTGGATGGAACTCAGTTCATATGTAGCTTCACCCCCCCCCCTTTTTTCTGTTCTCAAGTACGAGAGGACCTTTTTAATTAAGGAAAGAGTCAGAATGGGGATTGACACAGGGTGCCAGAAAAAGCTAACTATATCTCTCATATGCCTGATCCATATTCAGCCTGCTGAGCATCTCTCTCTGTGCTGCTTTGCTGTGTGCCAGTATTCTAGTAGGTCACACTAGCCCCCCTCCAACAAGATGGGTGCATAAGACAGCATCAGCCCCTCCCTCACACACTCCCTCTTTAACTCCTTCAGTACCTGGGCAAACTACTGTAATTTAACTAAACTACCACAACAGCAGATGTTTGAATGATCCCTGTTGCAGTAGCCTTATTGATATGGGTTGTATCCTGTCAAGGTTATGAAAGCTGGCCAGATTTCAAAACTTCAGGGCACCTTCCACATGCTCAAACTGTCAGCAACTCAGCTGAGCTGACTAAAAGATAAGTTTGCGTGCACACCCTTTATAGCTTTCCTGCCAACAGCTGAAGGGAGGCTAAGCCCTGAAAGGATAATGCTAGGAACAACAAAACATAACTGTCCAGACTCTGGCATAAAAAAATCACACCAAAAAACAAAGGAGGGTGGAAAGAGGGAGCAACTGCTGCAGCAGTGATCATTCTAACATCCACTGTTATGGTAAATTTGCTTACACAACTGTACTATGTTCATCATATTGATCAATGTTGCATTAGCCTTAGCTACACAGGGAGATTGCCCTAGCTAGCTATACTTGGGAGGTGTAAGGAGAAGAGTGCAGGAGTCCCTGTAGAATGGTCCTGGCAAAGCCTGACCTGGAAATATAGAAGGAATAAAGCTTATGTTGCTTTATAAAAGTATGCACAGAGGACCAAATAGCAGCTTCTACAATACTTCTAGAATTCAACCCTTTCTAAAAAGCCATAAATGAAGCCAAGGCCCTGGTACAGTGTGCCATGACCCTACCTGGATTTTGTTATGGTGAGTACAACAAAATGTAATAGCCTTAGACAATCATTTGGAAATAGTTTGTTTTGCTATAGGTTGTCCATCCTTACCTTCACAAGAAATGAACAATTGATCTAAAGATATGAAAGATTTAGTTTTGTCAAGATAGCAAGTTAGTTGTCTGTGGACATCCAAGGCATGGAGTATCCTTTTTCCCTCATTTTTAGGTTCAGGAAAGAAAACAGGGAGATGGATGGTTTGTCTTACAGTAAACTTGGATACCACTTTAAGCATATAAGAAGGATTAGTACTCAAAGAAACCCTGTCCCTGTGGAAAATGAGATTTGGTTGACTCATAATAGCTTGCAACTGAGATACTCATCTTGTAGAAGTCAAAGCAATCTGTAAGACTGTTTTCTGTGTTAAGAACCTCAAGTCAGCCAGGTTAGCTGGTTCAAATGGAGCCAGCCTTAGCTTCTCTAGTACAAAATTAAGATCCCAAGGAGGGGCCACTGGTTTACTTGGAGGCCTGTTACATAAAAACCCTTTCAAAAACATTTTGACATAAGACTGATTTGGAAGAGGAGGATCATGGGTAGGCATGCTGAAACAGTCAATATGATAGAGGAATAAGACAGGCCATAGGATAGTAACTCACGTAAATATTGTAATACCAGAGAATAACTAGCCCTGAATGGGTACTGCCTATGTTGTTGGCACCATTTGCTAATGCAAGATTTTCTAGTAGCAGACTTTTTGTCTCCATTAGTACCTGCAGCACATCTTCAGTAAACACGTGCCTAAAAGGAATTACGACCCTATCATCCAAGCAGTCAAGTGAAGTTGATTGATGTTAGAGTGCATCAGACTCCTGTACTTGTGAGAGTAGATCCAGCCTGTGAAGAAGCTTGTAGTAATTGCCCTTGCCTATTTCCAAAGGAAGGGAAAACCACTGCTGCCTGGGCCAGAAAGGAGTCACCATAACAATATTCTGAGGCTTCCATCTGAATCATCAGAAGTACCCTGGATATTACTGCAAAAGGTGGAAAAGCATACAGGAACATTCCCATCCTAGGAAATGAAAAAACATACATCTTCCAGCCGTTTTTGCATTAAGTCTTCAATCAGAATCTTATCAGTTGATTGTTCAGAGAGGAGGCAAAGAGGTCCACTTGAGGAACTTCCCACAGATGGATCAAATATTGGAAGACTCCCCAATTTAATTTACATTCATGAGGGTCTGCCCTTGCCATCCCCAGCTTGTTTGCCACATGGTTTTGCTCTAACAGAATGTAGGATGCCTGCAGAGTAAGATTATGCTGTAAAGTTATATCCCTTGCTAACATGGCTAGTTTGCGATGGGAGTATGACCTGGTTCCCTCCCAGCTGTTGGCATATCACATGACAGTGGTATTGTCTGTAACAACTCAAACAGGTCATAGGAGACCAAAGATTATTCAGAGAGTTGAGTGCCTTGATCAGGGCAAGCATCTCTGACATGTATGTGCTTGTGTTAGTCCTTGGTGTCTTACACACCTTGCACTTTTATCCCTCCTGAAACTGGTCTCCAAATAAATCCAAGGCGTCTGTGATGTCTGACTGCTTTGTAACAGGTAGGAAGAAGGGGAGACCTGGGTTTAAGGATATCTGTTGTCTCTACCAAATGATTTCCCTTCTGACAAACTCATGTAATTTGAAAAAATAATGGGTGCTGGTGCTGGGACTAAAGAGTGTTCACATACCACTGTATCTTTCTCATGTGGAGTCTTGCCACGGGTATGACGAGAATCATAGAAGCCATGAGACCCACAATCCTGAGGTATTCCCCCACAGAGACTGAAGTTTTAAGTGGAAAACCTTAGAAACAGATTTAGGTATAGATCTATTTTATCTTGTAAAAGAAAAGCTCTTTGAACCGAGGTGTCTAGTTGGCATCTTGGGAACACAATCCTGTGTGAAGGAGTCAAGAAAGACTTTTGAATGTTCTCTTGAAATCCCAGCTTGTGTAAGAGATCTCTCACCCAAGACAGAGATTCTGACACTTTGAGAAAGACTCGCAAAGGTAAGCAAGTTATCTAATTATGGAAAAATGTGAATACCCTACAGCCTCCATTGAGCTACAACTGGAACCAGACACTTTGTGAATACTAAGAATAAAAACACAAATAATGCCACTGTGGAAAACAGCAAATCAATCTAAAACAAAACAGAAAAAATCCACTTCACCTCCACGACTCAAATCATGTAGAACCAAGGCTTATTTATTAGGTTAGTGCTTTCATGCCTCAAAAGACGCTTCTTCAGACCACAAAACATATAAAAATAAGCCATTATATATACATCACATTGATTTCAAATTAACCTATCACAAACAACTAACAATAAAATCATTTAAACAACCTCCTTCCCTTAAAAAAAAAAGGTTTTAAAGGGACAGGGCCGTTCAAGCCTGGAAATTTGTCACTATTTAACCTAATGATCCAGTTTGTCTCCCTTTGTTCAATGGTATTATTTAAGTCAGCTAGCCTCTCATTACTAACAAGTTGCTCCAGCACCTTAAATTTAAAATTATGTGAGTCATTAGTATTCATAACGTGTGTTGCTAGTGCATTAGTGGGATCACATTTCCTGATAGCTAACAGATGTTCCCTAACCCTTTCTTTTAGCTGCATTTTTGTTTTCCTCACATAAAAACACGTACATGACTGACAAGTAGCCAAATAAACAACAAAAGTACTCTTGCAATCTGCCATACAGTGTATAAAGTGCTAGTACTGGGTCATCGAGTGCTCAAAAACATGGGATGTATCTATAAATATACAAAAATTACATTGACCACATCCAGACATGAAACCTTCTTTAGATCCTATAGAGGGTCTATTCACATCATAATATAATAGACGTTTCATATTACTTTTGTTACTAAAAACAAATCTGGGAGTTGAACCCACCACCTGCCCTATTTTATCATCTAACAATAAAACCGGCCAATGCTTCTTAATAATTTCACAAAAACAACCATGATCACTAGTATAATTCAGCAGAAAATTGATGGAATTATCCTCTCTGTCGCCATGTCTGACAAACCGCCTTCTTTCTCCATTTAATAGAGGTAGGGCTGTGGTACGTCGCAATTGCATAACCTCCTTTGTCATATTATTAACCTCCTTAACGGAGTAGCCCCTCTCCTTAAACTCATCAGATAACTTCAGTAAATCACATTCAAACACACTCTGCACACTATCTAGTTTAGATGTATGCATCCCTTGTCATTTCATAATATTACTAAAGATCCTACTTGAATGCATACTATCTCTACTTAAAACATTATTTACACAACATTCTTTTCTATAGAGCTTAGTAGCTATAGAGCCATCATTGTCTCTATAAATACACACATCCAAAAAATCAATAGCTTTCATAGAGAATTTATAAGTAAATCTCAAGAATGTCGTTGTGGTGTGTAGATAATTAACAAAATCTGGAATCAAATGAAGCTAACCCTGCCACAAAATAAAAAGATCATCAACAAATCTTTTAAAGAAAACAAAATGTTTCCTAAATAGATGATCATTCAACACATACATATTTTCCCAACAACTCATCACAAGATTCGCATAACTATTCGCACAGGGAGTGTCTATGGCAACTCCCTGTTTTTGCCAAAAACATTTTCCATCAAAACAGAATACATTGTGCTCTAAAATAACACTTCATAATGAGCAGAGCAGCGTTCTCTTCATCTCATTAATATTAAACTTCTTTTGTAAAACATCATTTAACATCCTCAAACCTTCATCATTAGGAATCTTAGTAAACAATGATTGAACATCCAGCATTAAAAAACATAGCCTCTCCCCTTTACCATAAAACTTAAAAAATTCAGATAAGTCTGTTAGGTAACCACTGGTATCTTTCACAGGTTCATAGATAGGTACAAGGCTATCGGCCCAAGGGCCTACGTAAGCCTAGCCAACAAGGTTCCCTAGCTTACTCCTCCCAAGAAAGTTATTTTCCTGTGCCACTGTCGAGCAGAGACACAGAAGTGATCCCCGGGGTGTAATTTCTTATTTTTCATCCACTCATCAAGACTTTTCTTGAAGAGTGCTAATGAAGAACTTTGCTTGACATAGATGGGTAGCCTGTTCCAGAGTATGGGAAGTCTCTGGGACAGGACTCTATCCCTCCAGCATGTCCTGTTTATTGTGGTGACAAGGTTTAGGTCCCTAGAGTGTGTAGCTCGGAGGGATTGGGATTGCTTTAGGTGTAGAATGTCCAACAGCTCTGGGTTTGACATAGCTTTATATGTTAGGCAGAGATCACCTCGGAGTAGGTGATATGCTACGGAGTAAAGCTGGAGTTTTTTGAGGCGGTCAGTGTAGGGCATTTGTTGAGGCCAGTAATACACTTTGTGAGGTACTTCTGTGGCCTTTCCAGCTGCTGCAGATGTTTTGTGAGGTACATTCCAATAGGGGCATTGCACTCTATAATGGGTCTAATGAGTGTCGAGTAGAGGGGAACAATGACCTCTTTTTTCCTGGATGAGAACCCTTTTATGATGAGGTGTGCCATGTAGAAGGACTTCCTGACTACTGTGGTGATGTGACTATCAAAGGAGAGACTACTGTCCACCTGGGTCCCAAGATCTCTTATCACACATTCGGTGTTAAGTAGATTGCTGCCTATGTGATAGTTCATGGGTGCAGAGTTTTCGCCAAAGGGGATGACACTGCTCTTTTTGGTATTGAGCTTGAGGCCAAGGCTCTGACACCAGGCATCTGTCTCAGCGAGGCCCTTCTGTAGGGTGTCCACATCATTTGGGGACTTGACTATGGCTCCTAGTTTGCAGTCATCTGTGAACATCATTAGTCAGAGGCCTTCTGTGTTAGCCTGTACTTCAGAGAAGTAGATACCAAACAGGAGAGGTCCCAGGATGGAACCCTGTGGTAGTCCACTTGTCACTGCTTTGAGGTCAGATTTAGAGTCTGCAACTTTTACAGTGTGGGCTCTGTCAGTGAGCCAGTTGGCAACCCATCTTGCGACGTAGAGATTTATACCTAGTTTAGTGAGTTTAGCTATAATTCCAGAATGGGGGATGGTGTCGAAAGCCTTGGCAAGGTCAAGATAGGCTGTGTGAACCACCTTACCCTCATCTATGGCTTTGGTGACTGCCTCAAAGAAGTCAATCAGGGTCAGAAGGCATGATATGCCTTTCACAAACCCAAACTGGGTGGGATCCAGAGTTTGGAGGTTACCAATGTCTTTGTTTATAAGTTCCATGATGATATGTTCCATGGCCTTGCAGACCAGGCTCGTCAGGCTAATAGGTCGATAGTTCCTGGGATCAGTGGTGGCTCCTCTTTGTGGAGTGGGATAACTGTTGCTGTGCACCATTCAGTGGGCTCAAAGCCTGATGTGAGGCTATTATTGAACATGGTGCTTAAGTGGGGAGCCATTTCGTTATGAAGTTCATGTAAAACGCAGCCTGGGATGTTGTTCGGTCCTATGGATGCTGTGTTTTTGGCTTTAAAGAGTGCAGCTTTTACCTGCGTAGTTGTGATTACAGGGACTCTGCATTCTTCCTGTATAGATATGGGCCCTTTAGGGGGTGAGGGGGGGGTAAAGGTAGTACTGAAGCCATCTGCTAGGATGTTGGCAATATCGGTTGGTTCTGTAATTTTCATGCTGCTGTGCTGTAACTCAGAGCAGATCAGTGTGTTGCCATCAAGATTCTTGACATAGCTATAAAATGCTTTGTGGTTGTCCTTAGCATTAGTGGTGATTTTGTTTTCATAGCTATATTTGGAGGATCTTATAAGGGATCTCAGCTTCTTACTGAGGCTGACCAGGGAGCTCCTCCACTCATGGGATTTTACTCTCTTTTGCAACAGTTACTTCCTTCTGTTGTACAGTTTGTTTATGGCAGGGGACCACCAGACTGGCTTCCTTATTTTAGAGGATAGCGTCTTGGATCTGTTTGGGATAGCACGATCCATGCGTGTAAGTTGTTTTGTTCCTGTTTTAGATTCTGTTATTGATACTTTTATTCATTTATGTGAGAAGGATGTTAGGAATTAATTTTGAATAAATCGACTGCAGATAAGAACAAAGTTTTTAAGAATTTAAATAGGAATGAATGGCTGGCTCTGAGGTCTCTACAAACTGATGAAACACTTTTATTTAGACCAGCTGATAAAGGAGGGCTGTTAGTTATATTGGATCATCAGTTCTATCTAGAATTAATGTATGATATGTTGCTCGATAGAAGTGTTTATTCTGCCACTGATTTAGATATTGTTTATGGTGTTATTAATAAGATTGAAGCCGTCCTTAAAGGCTATTTAGCTGCAAGTTTAATAACTTTGGATTTATATAATTATTTCAGGATCTCTCATCCACTTATATCCAAGTTAAATGGACTACCTAAGATACACAAATCTAAGGTTAGACCTCCGATGAGACCTATAGTCTCCGGAGGAGGATGGGCTACTGAGTCCATGTCCATTTTTGTTGAGAAAGAGCTCAGGGTGTTAGTGGATAAGTCTGTTTCTATCCTGAAAGATACCAGTGGTTTCCTAACAGACTTATCTGAATTTTTAAAGTTTTATGGTAAAGGGGAGAGGCTATGTTTTTTAACGCTGGATGTTCAATCATTGTTTACTAAGATTCCTAATGATGAAGGTTTGAGGATGTTAAATGATGTTTTACAAAAGAAGTTTAATATTAATGAGATGAAGAGAACGCTGCTCTGCTCATTATTAAGTGTTATTTTAGAGCACAATGTATTCTGTTTTGATGGAAAATATTTTTGGCAAAAACAGGGAGTTGCCATAGACACTCCCTGTGTGAATAGTTATGCGAATCTTGTGATGAGTTGTTGGGAAAATATATGTGTTGAATGATCATCTATTTAGGAAACATATTGTTTTCTTTAAAAGATTTGTTGATGATCTTTTTATTTTGTGGCAGGGTTCGCTTCATTTGATTCCAGATTTTGTTAATTATCTACACACCACAACGACATTCTTGAGATTTACTTATACATTCTCTATGAAAGCTATTGATTTTTTGGATGTGTGTATTTATAGAGACAATGATGGCTCTATAGCTACTAAGCTCTATAGAAAAGAACGTTGTGTAAGTAATATTTTAAGTAGAGATAGTATGCATTCAAGTAGGATCTTTAGTAATATTATGAAATGACAAGGGATGCATACATCTAAACTAGATAGTGTGCAGAGTGTGTTTGAATGAAATTTATTGAAGTTATCTGATGAGTTTAAGGAGAGGGGCTACTCCGTTAAGGAGGTTAATAATATGACAAAGGAGGTTATGCAATTGTAACGTACCACAGCCCTACCTCTATTAAATGGAGAAAGAAGGCAGTTTGTCAGACATGGTGACAGAGAGGATAATTCCATCAGTTTTCTGATGCATAATACTAGTGATCATGGTCATTTTTGTGAAATTATTAAGAAGCATTGGCCAGTTTTATTGTTAGATGATAAAATAGGGCAGGTGGTGGGTTCAACTCCCAGATTTGTTTTTAAGAACAAAAGTAATTTGAAACATCTATTATGTTATGATGTGAATAGACCCTCTATAGGATCTAGAGAAGGTTTCACGTCTGGATGTGGTCAATGTAATTTTTGTATACGTATAGACACATTCCACATTTTTGAGCACCCGGTGACTCAGTACAAGCACTTTATACACTGTATGGCAGATTGTAAGAGTATTTTTGTTGTTTATTTGGCTACTTGCCAGTCATGTACATGTTTTTATGTGGGTAAAACAAAAAGACAGCTAAAAGAAAGGGTTAGGGAACATCTGTTAGCTATCAGGAAATGCGATCCCACTAATGCACTAGCAACGCACGTTATGAATACTAATGACTCGCATAATTTTAAATTTAAAGTACTGGAACAACTTGTTAGTAATGGGAGACTAGGTGACTTAAATAATACCCTTGAACAAATGGAGACAAACTGGATCATTAGGTTAAATAGTAACACATTTCCAGGCTTGAACAGCCCTGTCCCTTTAAAACTTTTTTTGAAGGGAAGGAGGTTGTTTAAATGATTTTATTGTTAGATGTTTGTGATAGGTTAATCTGAAATCAATGTGATGTATATATAATGGCTTATTTTTATATGTTTTATGGTCTGAAGAAGTATCTGTTGAGGCATGAAAGCGCTAACCTAATAAATACGTCTTGGTTCTACATGATTTGAGTCGTGGAGGTGAAGTGGATTTTTTCTGTTTTACTTTTTGAATTCTCTTGCTGTAGTGGATAGTCCAAACAGTAAGGTAATGTGATCCAGACACATAAAACCTTAAGAAACATCTGAAGTCTGGATGAATAGGGATGTGTTGAATAGCATCTTTCAAGTCTAGTGTTAGCAGGAAACTTGAAAGAGGAAGAAGAGATAACAGGATGTGAAGTGATATTAATTTTGAATTTGGGCACTCTCACAAGCAGGTTTAGGAAAGAAAAATCCAGAGCTGCTCTCTAAGCATTTTCTCTTTTTGGCACAAGAACATCTTTGAATAAAAACCCTTCCACACGTGGGAAGAAGGAAGTGGTTCTATCACTCCTTGGGACAGCACGTGATAAAGAACTAGAGGACACTAAAGAGTCTGATCAGCAGGGCAAGGAATCACCCCCTGGAAAGGAGGAATTTCCTCCCACTGCCATTTGTAACCTGGTAAATGATCATTAGAACAAACCCATTTGTTTGAAACTATCTGTTGCCAAACAGAAAAATGGAGATTTAGACTTTCTGGAAGAAAAAAGGGGGCCAGGGTGGGAAAGGATCACAAGGTCTCTTGAACAGTCAGTCATACTTGCTGGGCTGTCCTTAGTTTTGGCAGGTTTGAGGCTTATTTTTGAAACCTCATTACCATTTCTTCTTAAACATCTGTTTACCTGTATTTTATTGAGACTGGTTATTCTGCGTTCTTCTAAAATTGGATAAGGAATTAGAGAATCCCTTAGAAAATTCAGAAAAGGAGGGCTGAAAAATCTTAGAGATTCCCTGGGACATCTTGCTGCTTTCATCACACTTTTTGATCTCCTTTGCAGCAGAAGGGCCAAAAACTAAATCATTATCTGAAGGGGAATTTAAAATCTAATTTTTAACTTCATCTGAGGTTCTGTGAATGCAGCCATGCAAACCTCCTAAACTGTACCAACGGTCATAGCCCTTGAAGAAGTATCAGCAGAGTTATAATCATACTGTAAACAACAAGTAGTGACCTGAGAAATAGAAGAAACTAAATTATTCAAAGTCAGTCCTTTGTGGCTGTAGGTGCTACACCGGAGAGACCTGGGGTAGGAGATAAATGGTCTGAGGTACAACAAATGGCCACAGCAGGATCATCCATCTGCAGCTCAGGCAAAGTGCTAGCCTGCTGTGCTGGCAAAGGCTGTTTACTTAACTTTCTTTTTTTTTTTTTTTGTGGCTGGAAGAAGGACCGAACATGGGACCAGTCGTTTGTTCCATGATCAAGCTGAAAATGGTGCCTCTTACCCAAGGAAGACAAACAGCAAATGCCCGTAAAAACTAAAAGTCTCTATATGTCATTTTTCCCAAAAAAAACAGTAAAAAAAGTACTTTAAATCAGTTTACTGGGCCCAAAAAACTAAAATAAACACAATCTCCTGACAGGAAAAAATGGTTTTCCATTCATTTATGCAACTTTTTAAACTGACAGGAAAAAACAAACTCTCCCATTTAAAGATAAGATACAGTCTTGTGGCAGACTGGTAAAACATAAAACTCTTAAGTTTAAAATAACTTTTCTGAACAGGAAAGTGATAAAACACAAACAATATTTAGAAAATGTAAACCTTTTCACCAAAGGGAACTTACCTGCCCAGCAAAGAAACAGCAATAAGTTGACCATCGATCCTTGAAAGCCTCAGAGGACAGTGCTCTTAGATGGTAGTAAAGCTCTGAAGTGTTTGGTACCCAAACTTGTCTATTAGTCAACTCAATTCAAACTGCCTGATAGTTTGGGCATGTGGAAGGTATCCTGAAGATTTGGAAGCTGTCTGGCTGTTATATCCTTGACAGGATATAACACGTACAGCTAAGGCTAGCACAGCAGTGATCAGTATGATGAACATCTAGCTGATTTCAAAGTTATCTTGGTCACAATTAGGGCTTTACCTCTCTACAACAAACAGCTGACTTTAATTTTGTCTATTTAAGAGCAACATAGATTGTGGTGCAGTAAGCATTAGTTGCTAGTTGGTATCTTATCTGACAGTCCTAAAACAGATTGTTAGCCAGCAAAATACTTTTTTTTAAATACAGATTTTCATTTGATGCACACTAAGTATTTCTATCACTGCATAATGATGGGTATATTTGAAAAATCAGATTTGTCTCTAGCCTTTTTAAAATTTTGGACTGGTCTGGTTTTGAATTATTGATTATCTTGGGAATATATAACTCTTGATGTTGAGGTCCAAAACTGGATTTTAAATTACCTTGCTTCATATGTCTTCATAATGCATATACAGGGGCAAATCCAAGGATTACAATAGCTATTGTTCTGTGGTTGAACTTATGGTTATTTTGATGGTGATTCCAACTTCCATATTTAATTTCTTATTTTGGAAGGGTTTGAGTGGGGTTTTTATTTTTTTATTGAGAGGGGTGCTTTTAGAATTCCATTAATACTTCCTGTATGTAGCACCTCATACCTAGAATTGGCAATATTTTTCAGATGTAAAGCTGCCCCTACATGTTTCTGAAGTGCAAGGTTGTGCTGCCTGTCATCGCTCAACTATTATAGACAAATACAATTCAAGTTCAGTAGGTTCCGGGGGAGAAGATTTTAATTATGCCTTGCTGAGTGACTGCTATTATTCAGGCAGTCTCCAAGATAAGCAAGGATTATAATACTGCTCTCTAGGGTAATCAGCTTATGACCTATTAATCAATCACTTATCATTTATACATTGCAATTATAATTTAGTCTTCAGTGACTGCTTTTACTGACTTTAAATTACAGCTTTGTATTAACATCCAATTTTTTTACTTAGACAGGATCTTTTTTCAATACTTAAAGAGCACATTAAGGACAACTCCATTTTGTACATTTAAGTACGCATATGTATGGATAGCTGGATGTATACATTTATGTTGTGTAGGGTTAGTGGTGCAGTGGTTAGCGTTTTCGCCTCACAGCAAGAGGCTCTCAGGTTCGATCTTTGGCTGGGGTGTCTCCTGTGCGGAGTCTGCATGTCCTCCCTGTGGTCGTGTGGGTTTCCTCCGGGTGCTCTGGTTTCCTCCCACATCCCAAAGACATGCTGCAAGTGGATTGGACATGCTAAAATTGGCCCTAGGCATGAGTGCATGCATGTGTGTGCCTTCTGTGGAAGGTTGGGCACTGGGCTGGAAACTCAACACTGTAAAACTTCACTGCCAATCGTGAGCAGACAAGGTGATCCACTGTGGCGACCCCCTAACTGGAAAAAGCTGAAAGAGAGAGAGAGGGTTATGTTGAACTAGTTAATTTTTTAGAGAAAAATACATTGGTAATTATTTGATTAAGTGCAGGATCATAATACAATTGGACCTACAAGGTGGATCAGCACCTAGACTCATGCAAGAGGAGCAACAAAGGACAGGCTCAGAGAAACTTTGTGGTTACCTATCCAGTTATTAAGATTTGCCTTAAACATAGTAAGAGTTTCACTCTTTTTAATCTGAATACGTAGTTTATTCCAGAGACAGTTTATACAGTGGCAGATGAAGCTATCACGCCAGTAAGCTGTACTTCTTGGTGAAGATTTAAATCTGTAAAGGTGTTAGTACTGCTGTTAGTTTTGTGAAGATGTACAGGATCAGTAAGGGCTTATTTTTCAAAGTCTACAATACTGTATTTTAAGCATTTTGTTTAAGTCAATTTCCTTTACAAATGTTTTTTTGTAAGGTACAGAGCTCTTCAGGACCATATGAAATCATGTGCCGTTTCTTCTTCCTATTCACGCTGCAAGTGTTCTGACAGAACTTAAATATCCCTCCACACAGTACAGCTCTGAACTCTAGGTTTTGTACTTGAAAGCCAATATGCACGTGACTCAATGCACTGCCTAATGGTTTCAGATAGTTTGTAATGGTCTCAAGCCTCAGAGGTTACTGACTTCGCTATCTTGACTGCAAATTGCACTAGGTTTGATTAGATGGATTTTCAGTTATAACTTTCATATTGCTACAGAAGGCTGTTTTCACCATAATTTAATGTCATCAGAGGGAGTAGAACAGCTGACTTTTATTATTTTGCCTAACAGTATGCCCTTGACTCACTGAGCTACCTGATGCTTTCAGATGGTTTGTAAGCAGCAGGATTGTCTCAGACGCTAGTGGTCACTTTATTTTGGTTGTAAAGCACATTAGCACTAATTTGTCTCATTACAGAGTCATTTAAGGATTACCTGAAATCTTCGACTGCTTTCAGTTACAACTACTGTACTGAGTTCAGGTAGTTTCCATAGTACTTTGATATCACTCAGAATATTGAGTGCTCTACGTTCCCACAGAGCCATGATCAGTGAGATGTCACATATCTCAAGACAATTTTTTAAAGCAGAATTAAATGTATTTTTTAACAGTGTCCATTTGCTTGTTGTTCTAAGGACCAGCTTCAAGTGTTTAATGGACTTAGTTATGTGAAATGTGTGGTCCAAAAGGGCATACTTTTTTTCAGACTGCACACTTGGAAGTTTTTTTTTTACCTGTGTTGTACTGATCTACACAATGCAAAAAAGCCCATTATAAATCCAAGCATATACAAATGGAAAAAGGTCCGGTCACCCGGACATGTTTCCATTAATGTATGCCATAAAAATTTCACTTTGCCTTAACTTAAACAAAAAAAATAATAATAAACTTGCAAAACGGGAAAAAAAATAAAAGAATCAGGTACATTATGAAAAGCTAGAGAAATGTGCCTGATTATTATTTTCTGTGTCCCATCTCTCCCGTACCTTCAATGTGTTCTGGTATCTTTTTTTAATTAAAAAAAAAAAAAAAAGCAACGGAGATCTTCATTTTAATTTCATTTTCACTGATGTACTGTGTAAGTGCGGAATGAAAGTGCCATACGCATGCGCAGTACATCAAAAAAAGCAGTGGGATATCTGAGGAAAGTGGAAGAACACCACCGAGCCATCATACAGTGACTTTATTTAAGAAAAGTAAGTAATATTTTTCTTACTTATAGCAATAACCGACTCATTGGTGTGGTATATTGAAGATTTAATATACCACATCCACGTCGTCACTCATTGCTATAATATTATCTGAACTATCTAAAATGGTGTTGATAACATTTGAATATTTGGTGGGGGTGGAGGTGGAGGGGGAGGTAGTAGACAAAAAGTGCCTTGTTATAGAGCTTGTATATCATACAAGTATGATACTGCCCACTGTGAACAGACACAGCAAATTGTGTTGCACAAACTTTAATTGAAGAAGTTCGGGCATGTTCATAAACAAATGCTTAGCCTGACTTCATGGAATAGAATGACGCAGCTCTGACTGTGACCCAGGCATCCAAGGTTCAATTAGTGTCCCTGGCACAGTATAACCCAGGCAGTCAGGGAGGGGGAGGAATGAATGGTGTAACCAGCCTGCCTCTTGTGAGTGCTCAATGAGCACACAGGGTGATCTGATTTCTCCGGTGGAAATCCATGAAATGACCACCCATACTTGAGGATGGGAGAGAAAAACTACTGTTGGCAATGTCTCTTGCAGAAATGAGGGACAACCAGCATAGACAGCCCAATGCATACCCTCTTTCCCTGCATATGTCAAGCATGTGCAGGGGAAATAAGGCTTAAGGTAAAAGTCTTCAAACCATAGCTGCATAACATAACTGATATCTGTCCAGGTTGACTGTCTGACTGTCATCCTGTAATGGAGAACGAATGGGCTGACTGGTCAAGAGGGGCTGATGATAGGCAGGCAATGAGGTAAAAATAAAAAAAAAAGGTTTAAGGGTGCAACTATCTGTTTTACATATGACTTGTCTGATATAAACCTGTTTATTACTTTTGGAACTACATCTGTTATCTACTGTAATCTGCACAAGTACTGTCTCTCTCAAAATGGATGATGATTTAATTAAATTCAATTAATTTTAAAGGAAAATTCTCTTTGCTCTATTTCTGAACATTCTGTTAAGAGATTCATCAATAGGATTTTGATGGCTATATTTATTTTATTTTAAAAGCATTTATGCCTGTTACTAAAAGAACAATACTGGTGGAAGGATGAATCTGTGCTGAAGAATGAGGGCATATCCAGGACTTGATTCCCATACACCTGTGCTGATGGATGAAGAAACGTCTTTGGAAAAACAGTTTGTTGTGATGGTAAGATTTTTGAGGAAGACGGCGATGTGATTTGTGATAATGGTGGACATTGACACTTACCATAGTACTGCTGAGACATGCATGTTCCATCCAAATGGTGACTATTACAAATAGATTTGGATGAAGGAAATGTCCAGGTTGAAGAACATGAGAATAATTTTCCTAAAGTTAATGATCAGTGTATGAGAAAAACTTTGTGGTGGCAGATAATTTGATACTTATAACTTAGCTAGACCTTTTGCACATTTCAATAACTTTAACATGCAGTCTGTTCTTTACCAAGAGCCAACATGTTTGATGTTACTTATGCCCTGATTACAATGGACAACTCACTAAGCAGTATGAGTGTTAACCAGCAAAGGTGGTTGTAAAAGCCTCACTTATGGTTTCCTACTACTGTCAAAACATAGTATATTGGGGTTTACAACTTTACTATCAAAACATGGCCATGGTTGTATGACCACTGTGTCTGACATACTACTTCTTGTCTTCACCTATGCAGTTTACAGTAGTTTTTAATAGTTCACTTAGGAAGTGGGCATTTATTAAGAAATTGGGAATGATCTGTTTGTGGGAAAGCTGTCAGGAGCTATTCATATTCGTTGCCAGAGACGATATGCATTCCTCAAGGAAGTGCGAGGACATACTCATCCCTTTTTAAAAAAGGATAATGCACTTTTTGTTAGGCATGGATACAGACATACTAAAAACGTATACCAAACTCTATACTATATACATAAAACTAATATCAAATAAATGACATGACATGCAATATATAACTTATATAATGATAATAAATACACATAATTACAACCTAGCTGTTTTTAGTTTTAGAACTGCGGTTGTGGAAATAATGTCATTTAATCCTAGTTCCTTATTAAAATCTAAAGCTACCTGCAACATTAATTCCCTATACTCTATTAAATCTTCCCATTGGCCTCCTCTCGTCTCTTTCAATCTGTTCCAATATAGAAAACTCAAAAGTCCCCCTTTGACACAGTTGTAAATGTTTCAGTAATGCATTTTTATCATTATTTCCTATATCATATATATGTTCGTAAATCCGCTTCCTCAAGGTTCCCTCTGTCTTGCCTATATAGAAGGAATTAAATCCTGGTTCCTTATTAGAATCTAAAGCTACCTGCCACATTAATTCCCTATACTCTATTAAATCAGCTGAATCACCTTCACCCCAGGTGCCTCCCAGTCTCTGCTTGGAATTCCTGGCTTCCCGCCCTTGAACGGACAGAGCATAATAACTCCTGCTGTATTTCTATAACTTCCTTGCCTTCCCAGGAATCATTTTTGAATGTATGTACCCTGTTACAGCCAATCGTAAATTACAATTGTCCATTAGTACAGCAACCCAGTGAGCAAAAGCTAGCAGTCTACCCTAGTTTTAATCCTCCCTCCCTACCTTTCTGGTGTCATCCCCATTCCCCCTGTGTCCGAGGCCAACCTTTGCAATTACTGAGTCTGGCCACTAGGTGGCAGCATCTCCTGCTTCTCTCTACACCCCTATGTATGACTACACTACCTTAACCCAACTCTACCCTGTTCTAAGAACTAGATTTAGTCACTCTTTCTTTTTACACCTTCTCTGCCCTGTATAGCCCCTAGCTGTTGTGAAACATTCTGCTTCCTTAACTCTGAAACTAAGCGCCTCTACTGTAGTCTCCTTACCTCAGACATCTTCTCTCCTTCACTGATACACTTTTCTCCTCCTCCCTGGCTCTACTCACTCCATTCGCCCTGCGGGCCCACTCCGCTCCCCCTACCCTGCCCCCAAATACCACCCGCCCCCAACACCTCTACATTTATTCCTCCCTTACTCCTCCCACTAGTCCAAACTACCCAATAGACTCTCCTCTAATTTACACCCCACCCTCCACACTCCCTACCTAATTACCCAATTAAAAACCTTTCCCTCCTCACAACTCTTCTTCTCTTCCTCTTATAGTAAGACTTTCACACTCGCTTATACTCCCACCTTTGTAAACTCCCCTACCCTGCTTCTGTATAATTTTAATTTCACTATACTACTTTTCAGTCTCCATCCCCATATATCTCTCACCTGCTTCATCCCCTCAAACTAAACACATCAAACTACCTGTGTTCCAAGATGCTTCCCTTAGTTCTACACACCCTCCATGCCCCCTGCTGCCTCTTTATACTCCTTATTCCCCTATGTTACACAACCTCATACTCCTCCTATGTTCCACCTTCCTGACCTTCCTCTCAAGCTGACACATTCACCAGTCTTCTCCCATATTCTTTCTCTCATTACTTCCACATCTCCTCTTCCCTTATCCAATCCTTCCCCTTGCATCTATTCTATCCTAAAAGTATCACCTCTAATGACAAAATACTTACCTCTAAACTAATGTTATTTCCTCCTAAACTCATACAAAATAAACCCAAATGACTAAACACTCCATTCTTCTACAACCTTTTATTTGCTGGAGATATCCATCCTAACCCTGGGCCTAGCCCCTTACTAATAACTCCCCCCTCTTCACCCCCCTCTCCCCACAATACCTTACAATTCTTTACTCTTAATGCTCAAAGTCTTAACAACAAAATACACCACTTTCAAGCATGGCTAACTCATAACCAACCTGACATCCTAGCCATCTCAGAAACCTGGCTCAAACCCCATATCTCTGACTCCGAAATCTTGCCTAAAGGATTCCAGTCCCTTAGAACTGACTGACTAAATAAAAAAGGCGGTGGCACTGCCCTTATCTACTCTAATCTTCTTACCTTAATCCCCCTTTCAAATTCCGATCCCACAATTCAACAATACCGAACTAAGAGTTGGTCTACTAAAAATAAACAAGCACAAAAATATCTGCATCATAGCCCTTTATATTCCCCCTGGGAACAACATCTCTACCCTTGAAGAAATCCTCCTATGGGCCTCATCTGAAATTAATTATGAAACTTATATTCTAGGAGATGTAAAGCTCGACTGAAACAAGTTTAATAATCCCTCTCCCATCCTATCCATCAACCTCTATAACTTCACTCAAGTAATCTTGTCTACTACTAGACCCAACAAAACAAATCCCCCAGGATCTATTCTAGACTGGATCCTAGTCTCCCACCCAAACAAAATAACTTACTCTCGTACCATTCCTGACACCATTAGTAACCACCTCCCTGCCCTCATACAGCGCTCAACTTCCTCTACTCCCCATCAGCATCACTACATTCTCACCCGAAACCTTAGCAAGTTCAACCCCTCATCCTTCTCAAATATCTTCAAACAAATAAACTGGCGAATCCTATACTCCCTTTCTCTTGATAAAGCAATAGAACACTTCAATTCAGTCTTCCTCGACATTCTAAACTCCTTAGCACCACTAAGAAACAGAAGAATAAAAGCTAAAATCGCCCCATGGCTCTCCTATGAAACCATGCAAATTATGCCTCAAAGGGACCATAACAACAAACTGCCCAAAACCCTTATCGAATGCAAACAACTCCATAACCTCGCAAAGCAACTCATCACAAAGGACAAAAAATCCTACTACTTTAAACTACAGTCCAACAATAACTATAACCACAAACAATTCTGGAAATCCATAAGCTCCCTTCTCAACCCTGGCTCCAAGAACAACCCCTGCCCTGACCCAAGCATATCTGACCTTGAACTAAGCTCCAAATTGAATTCATTTTTTATTGAACTATCTCCAACCTGACCAAGACCTTACCTAATAATAATCCACCTAACCTACATTCCTCTTCCCCTAACCACCCTATGTTTGAGCTTAAACCAGTCTCTACTAATCTCATAAAAAGACTCTTAGCCAAACTTAAATCTTGCTCCAATGCTCCTGATAATATTCCCTCCTCCTTCCTAAAATGTGCAGCTGACAGTATTGCAATCCCAATTAGCATCATAATCAACAGATCTATAAAGGAGTCATATGTACCCAAACTATGGTGTTCTGCTTACATTCTTCCTCTCCACAAAGGTGGCAAGAATACTGACATTTCAAACTTCCGGCCCATTGTGCTGCTCTCCCCAATCACCAAAATCTTAGAAAAATGTACCCATCTCCAACTCATGCCTTACCTAACCCAAAACCAACTCCTAACATCTACCCAACATGGCTTCCGCACTGGCCATAGCAACATAACCACTCTCTACTTTCCTTCTTAGAAACTGTCAACCAAGCCCGAAAGTCAGGTAATTTATTTTCCACAGTTCTATTTGACCTTTCCAAGGCTTTTGACACTGTTTCCCGCAACCATTTTATCCAACATCTCTCCAACCTACATCTCGCTCCTAACACTGTGGCATGGTACTCTAGTTACCTGTCTGAGAGATCTCAAGCAGTTAAATGGAAGAACACTATCTCCTCATTTCTTCCTATCCCAACTAGCGTCCCCCAAGGGTCCATCCTCGGACCTATGCTATTTAACATCTTTATAAATAACCTTCACTGTGCCATTCCTGATGCCAAAATCATTCAATATGCAGATGATTCTAGAATAGTCTACTCTGCCTCCAACCTCCCTGAACTTCTGACTAAAACCCAAGCTGCCTTTTCTACTACTGAAAACTGGATGCTACAAAATCACCTGTCTCTAAATGCAAATCAATCTAAACTTCTACTTTTCTCTCCCTCCAAGACTTTATCTTTTGACAAAAATTCATTTAAAGTCCTCAGCCATTCCAATTCTCCCATTGAAGTAGTTCCCTTTGCAAAACTTCTTGGCATTACTATAGATGAATAACTTGGGTTTGATATCCATGTCCAACAAAATATAAAGAAAACCCACCAAAAGCTAGGAATGCTCTATAGGAACAATCTCTTTCTCTCAAACACTACTAGACATACTTTAGATACTACCTACCTCCTCCCATCCCTATTATATGGAGCCCCTCTTCTAACTAACCTGACCACTGCCAATAACTCTAAACTGGAAAACTGCTATAACAAAATCTCTAAATTTACCTCCAGATCCAAAAATCCCACCCATCACTGCTATACCCTTAACTCTCTAAACTGGCTGGAACTCCCAAATTATCTAGACTACCTCCAACTCACCACAGCACACAGACTTACATTTCACCAAACAAATGTCCAGCTCTAATAAACATCTTTCCCCCCTACACCCCCAATAGACCTCTTAGATCCGAAAATAAAAACCTAATCTCTGTCCACAAACCAAAACGGCCTGCTGGTCAGCTTCTCCACTCTTTCTCACTAGGTAAGAAATTGAATTATCTCCCTTCCACACTCAGGACAATAACTAACTCAGAAAACTTTAAAACCCAGCTTTTCACTTACTTGCACTCCAAGTGGAAATGCTCCTGCTTCCACACTAAGTCCTTCTAACTACTACCCGAAGGAATTTTTACTCCTTGCCTCCTTATTCTCCCTAACACCCCAACAACTAGTTCTCTGAGCTGTCTCTAGCTCTCTGCAACTCCTTCTGAAGATTCTATATCTATCTACTTTGTAAATATTATAAATAGCTTATTATGTTGAATGTATGCTTTTAAATGGTTTCCTTACTTTAACATACTATATCTATCTTCCTTGTAAATATTGTAAATAACCAATTTTGTCAAACTAATGCCTGTAAACTTTCCTTACTTTAATCGATTGTTTTGTATAAGTTTGCTACACTTCAATTGTTATGATGATTTTTTTCTAAGAGAATCTCCACAGTACAGCCTTCCTGATAAATCATAATTGTCTTTTGTTTACTAAGCCTGATACAGAATGTTCATTCATGTAAACTGTACTTTATTTTTGTAACTTACATACTTTTGTATCTTAAATGTTTATGTAATAGTTGGAGCTTTTCTCCCCGGGCCTGCACTGAAAACGAGCACTCATGGGCTCAGTGGACTTCCTCGGTCACCAAACTGAAATAAATGATAAATAAATAAATAAATTACAAACATTGCAGGTAGCATTATGTATCACCCCACTACTGTTACAATTAAATAATTAACCAGTGTAATCGCCCTAGTCCTACACGTAACTACTATCTTACTTTGATGACTTATGTAGGGCACTGTTTACATGCCCCACATTTATATGTACCCAGTTTTCTTGGGACAAATTACGCTGATTCTCTTTCTTCTGATCACAAAAACTTTTCAGACTTCTACCTTTTCATATACCACTTTAGGGCAGCCACTAAACTCTTTAAGAATATCAGGTAATTGTTGGAACATATTTCAATATTTTTGAACAATGTTCTTAATGACCCTATGTTCTTGATTAAATTCTAGACATAGCGCTTGGTCAAAACTGTTTTTATTATTACTTTTGTGCTCATTATTCATTACAAGGGGATCACAAGCAAGGTTCTAGTTCTTGACATATTTTATGATGGGTACAAATGTTTCACCCCATCCATCAATGACCTCATTTATAATCTCCTCAGCCAATGGCTCAGGGTATCCCTTTGTAGGAACATTTTAATATTATTGTTTTCCCTCAACAAAGGCCTTAAACCTCAAGGCCAGTCCTGCTGCTCTCACCATCTGTCCCTTTATGATATTTCTTTTATGGAAATAGGGATGATCACTATCAAAATGAAAATAGGAATTACAGAAAGTGGGTTTATGATATATTTTAGAAATATATTGCTTACTCTCCACATCCTTCAAGATAGACACATCTAAATAACCTAATTCATTTTCAAATATTTCATATGTAAACTTGAAAAATGTAGTAGTATTTTCTAAATAATTAATTAATTGTATCGACTGGTCCATACTGCCTTACCATAAAACACAGATGTCATTTAAAAACCTAGTATATATATATATATATATATATATATATATATATATATGTGTGTGTATATATATATATATATATATATATATATATATATATATATATATATATATATATATATAATAGTGTTTTGAAAGAATGAAGACTTGATGACAAACTTCTGTTCCGACGCATATAAAACCAAATTAGCAAAGATAAGGGCACATGATGCACCTATAGCTACACCACTGTTTGTTTGAAAATTTCACCCTCATAATATGCACAGTTATGTTTTATAACCAACTCCATCAGGACACATAACATACATATATCAAGGGCTGATAGGAAATCCAACATTGATATTAACATTACATTAACAATCATGTCATCTAAATTAGACCACACTTGTTATCTCACCAAATCCAGGCAGTAATATTTTTGGTTTGGTTCAGACAAAATTTCTTCAGCATATTTATATTTAGTAGTTCAATTATCCAATGGCCTCTTCAGACTAGCATAGCCCACTTTCTATTAAAATGTATCCTGTAGTCGCACTGGAAACATTTACAGATTTTGCTAGAAAGGATGGGAGATTATTTACCTTTTAGGAATAGGTCTTTGGATTTTAAACTGAAGCCCAATCAGAGGGTCTTCCTGCTGTTCAAAAGGGGTGTCCAATTATGAAAATTAATTATCAAAATAAATGATAGCTATGACCAGAACAGCCAGGCCTCTGGGTGACATGGGGAGTATCAAACAACTTGAAGCACTCTCTAATCTCTAAAGAAAGACATTGATTTCCAGCCACAATGTAAAATAATGGAAACATTTAATAACAAGTAAAAATTATTACAAAACTGAAAATCAATAACTTTCAATAAACATTAGGATTCAATCACCAGAATTGTAAATCAAACTGCAGGATAGCAATACATTATTATATCTTAATAACTAAACTTTCCTGATCTAACTAAAGAAATACTGCTTCTGATCTATTCTAAGATATAGTAGCAAAGCCAAGGCAAGCTTACAATTTTCTTGGTGAGTTCTCTTTTCTTGGTGTCAACTGACTGCTCAGTACTTGACAAACTGCTCAGCTTCCCTGTCTCAATTGTCTTAATTGTCTAATTTCCAAATATAACAGTTGGCTGTTTAAAATAAATTATTTTTCTGTCAATCAGCTGTTTAAACTATGTCCTAGCAACAAGGAAAATTCCAATGACATCACTCACTGCTCAGCTGATTCTCCATAGTGCTTTAGAATATCCCTCTCAAACATGCGCAGTTAGAAGTATATCAAAACAGTGACAGGTTTTTAAGTATTCTGTTTAAACAGGGAAAGACTCAATACTGGCCAACAGATTTGGTGCCAACTTTACCCCCCCCAAAGGACCAATAACAATACCGGAGGAATGCCAGGCACCCAGCATTACTGCAGCCCAGGTTAAAGCTGCATTGTCCAAGGCCAAGAATACAGCTTTCATGGGACCCGACAATATCCCTGGATGTGTTCTACATGAACTACAAAGTGAACTGGCACCACATCTGCGTGCCCTGTTCAATTACTGCCTCACCTCAGGCTTTGTCCCTACTGAATGGCGCACTGCTACAGTCATCCCTCTCCATAAAGGGGGAGCAACTACAGACCCTGGGAATTATCGCCCCATTAGCCTGACTAGTCTGATATGTAAGACTATGGAGCGCATCATCATGGACTTAATTAACAAGGATATAGAGATCTAGATTCCACGCAATTTGGTTTTATGAAAGGTAGATCATGCCTGCTCAACCTGGTTGACTTCTTTGAGTCAGTCACCAGAGCTGTGGATGAGGGCAAAGCAGTTCAACACAGCCTACCTCGATCTGGCCAAGGCCTCTGATACCTTTCCCCACTCAGGAATTATTGATAAACTCACCAAACTAGGCATCGATCCTTTATCACTAGGTGGGTTGCAAACTGGCTCACAGATAGAACCCAAAGTGTGAAAGTAGCAGACTAAGTCAGACTGCTGACCAGTCATGAGTGGAGTCCCACAGGGATCGGTCCTGGGTCCTCTCCTGTTTGGCATCTACTTCTCAGAAGTCCAGGCCAACACGGAGGGACTCTGGCTGACCAAGTTTGCAGATGAATACAAGCTGGGAGCCATTATTAACTCCTCAAGTGATGTAGACATCCTACAGAAAGGCCTCACTGAGACCAATGACTGGTGTTGAACCATGACCTTAAGCTTAATGCCAAAAAAATGCATCATCATCCCCTTTGGGAAAAACTCAGTTCCCACTAATTACCATATCAATGGGAGCCCACTGAACACTGAAAGCATTATAAGAGATCTGGGGACACAGGTTGACAGCAACCTCTCCTTCGAGCACCACATTGCCCCTGTGGTCAGAAATTCCTTACATGTGGCACATCTCATTACCAAGGGTTTTGTATCCAGAAAGAAAGAGGTCATCATCTTTCTCTACTCTTCCCTCATTAGGCCAATCATTGAGTATAATGCCCCATTTGGCATGTACCTCACTAGACACATTCAACAGCTGGAAAGGCCACAAAAGTACCTCATGAAGAGGATCCTAGGCCTTAAACATATGTCCTACATGGACAGACTCAAAAAGCTCCAGCTATTCACTGTCTCATATCGTCTACTAAGAGGCAATCTCTGCTTGACTTACAAAGCCATGTCTGACCCAGTTCTGTTAGAAATGCTACATCTAAAGAAATCCCAATCCCTCCACACCACACACTTCAGTGACCTCAACCTCATCACCACAATCAACAGAACATGCTGGACGGACAAGTTCATAACCCAGAGACTGCCCATGCTCTGGAATAGACTTCCCATACATGTCAAGCAGAGCACCTCACTGGCCCTCTTCAAGAGAAATCTTGATGAGTGGATGGGAAATAGAAAGTTCACCCCTGGGATCAGTCCAGTGGCTGTACTTGATAGAGACACTGGGAACTAATGTTGGGCAGCACAATTCCAGGGCACTTCTATGGGCTAGGCTTGTAAAGCTCCAGGGCCATTAGCCTAGTACACACCTATGAACATTTTAAATTTATTTACATTTTCACAATCAGGCATGCTGGCATACAATACAAGTTAATCTAAGAATATGCACAAATCTCCTGCCAGACATGTTAGCACAGATGACAGTGTGTTCAGTTTCTTCTCAACTTCTATAGTAGTAAAAATGCTATTATGAAGAATTTAAAAGAAATGGTCTTGAATATAGTACAATGAAGCTTTCTGTGGCTAGTGTTCTTCTTAAATGGGCAATTAAAACGCTAAAACCAAGTATGCAGATGGATTAGCAAGTAAAGCTGTAAACAACTGATTTTTTTCCAGTATGGGGGAGACCAAAACTGAATGAATTCCTTAAAGTTAATGATGAGCTAGTCTGAAAACAATCCTCTGATATTCCTTTCAGACAAGCTAGAGTTATTCAATGTGACATTTTGTTAAGCCTGCCAGACAATGGACACTTCCCTTCTGATTCCTGAATGTTAGTGTCCCCTGCTTACTCCCCATGAAGGAAGTATGTTTAGTTAAAAGGACTTGTAAGTGGTTCTAGATGGAGTTCCTGGTTTGGTGTTATGAAATTTGAAGGAAAGTCCATTATCCATACTACCCCTTTTATTTCAGCATAATTTGGCAAGTATGTGTATCTGCTAGTTGGAAGCTCAGTCTTCATTTGCCAGCTGTAAAACTCTGAACAAGTCTCTTGACAAGAAAGCACTTCCTTGGTCGAATCTGGAAAATTCAATGTTGGATCAGTGTTCTATCCAGCTAATACATACAAGCAAATAAAGAAAAATTAGTACCTATACTTATGTTCTTTGTCATGCAAGTATTATAAGGGAATGGCTGAGAAATATGTGACTTGCTGTATTAAGTGATTCATTTATCATTTGTTAACCATGTAAGAGTACTGGTCCAAATACCTTTTTCAGACAGTCCAATGTAAACACTACATATGTGGACAGTTTTCGACACCTAAAAAAATAGCATACTTTTGAGAGGTGGGAGGAAACCTGTATGCCCTGAAAAATCCCATGCACACATAGGCAGAAAGAATAGTTGTGTAAAATCTTACCATAATGATAACCAGCCCTTTGCTTCTCTGTTACAGTATTCATAACATGAGGAAATTCCCTATGGTAGGCGACCCAACGTCAGCAAGTATACAAAAGAGTTCACTACTGTAGGATCCATGGTACATCGCACGTAAAAGTTACGTATGGACGCAACATCCTCAGAACTGACTGCTCCAGGAGGAATGCCAGCCTAAAGAAGTAGGGTACAAATCATCCAAGAAGAAGCAAGGTCAGGGGTAAGGTGGGAGGTATAGGAATACTGCAACAGTGAAGAGAAGGACATCTATCATTATGGTAAGATTTTACACAACTACTGTATGTCCTTCTATTTATCTGTTGCAGTACTCATTACATGACGGAGAATACCAAAACTCATGAAGTAAGGGAGGAGAGAGTAGCCAAGGAGCTTTCCAGGAAGTCCTGCAGTATGGCTATGGCAAACCCTGCTAGAGATTTATAAATTATATCTAATTTATAGTGTTTGGTGAAGGTATGGACTGAGGTCCATGTAGCTGCTTCAAGAATTGAGTTAGAGTCCAATCCCTTGAAAAAGTTCCTAGATGAGGCAACAACCCTGGTGGAATGAGCCCTAACAGGCGAGTGGAGAGTCTTAGCATGGTGAGTGTAGCAGAATGAAATAGTCTTGGAAATCCAGGAGGAAATATTCTGCTTGGACACCTCCCACCCCAGAGCTCTGGGGTGGTAAGAAACAAAAAGCTGATCTGATTTTCTAACAGCCTTGGTCTTATCCAAATAAAATCTAAATTGCCTGTGGATATCTAAAATATGGAGGACCATCTTACTAGAGTTCTGGGGAGAAGGGAAAAAGGTAGGTAATTGTATGGACTGATTTAGAGGATGGTGTGCACGTATGTCACTTTTATGGCTGATGCCCAATCACAGCCTATGTGAGATGTACCACTCACCCTACAGTAGTGAAATCTTTTGTGTACTGGCTAACATCCGGCTATACAGCGGGGAACTCCCTCATGTTATGAATACTGCAACAGATGAATAGAAGGACATCGAGCAAGCTCCATACTGGCAGTGTCTGGAAATCTCACTTGAACCACAGACCCTGGAACTGTCAGAGATCTCAGCACTAAATCTCAATGCTGTATGATATGGAACTATGCAGACAGTTAAACAGTACAAAATACAAGGGTCATTTTTTTGTTTTGCCATGCCATGGAATTAGAACAACTGAAAGTTTTTTTCCAAATAAGGTCTGAGTAAGGATTTTATGAAACTTCTCAGGGACATCAGCATGTCAGACACACTAAATTTAAGAGAAACATACACATTCTTATGAACAGTAACAAATATTACAATGAGCTGAGTATAGTAACTGGTTCTTAAATGGCCTTTAGCTGCAAACCAGCAGTTAGATCTACTAGCTATCTGATATCCTGGTATGCGCAAAATACAAAATAACAAATCAATGCCTAACATGTCAGTAATTTGTAATGGGATTTTTGCATTAGGTAAGTGATGATATTTTCTCTTGCAGCTTAGCAATATCCTCTCTATCATCCCCATGCCCAGGGGCATGTGCACCTGCTGCCAGACCATATCATGGCAGCATGTTCTGTTACTAGAAGGCATATCATGTACTGGATATGTGTACCTTATGTCAGCACATGCCATGATGTGACACACTAAAATGGGATAGCATGCTTAGCCCAGTATTTGGGAGGCACGTGGACCTATTGCAACTGCATCACACAGCAAGTGTTGCTGAAGCATGCCCAGTTTTATTGTTGGAAGGATGATTGCCATCTGCTAGCAAATGTCACTGTATCACATGCTGGATTTAGGACAGCATGCCCAGCCCTGGTCAGGGTGGGGGGGGACATATGACCTCCTGTCACTGGATGCCATGGTGTCATGTGGTAGGCCTAGGAAAGCATGCCCAATCCTGCACTGAGGGAGCCCATGCATCTCCTACTAGCACATGCCATGGAAGAAGATCATTCCTTGCCCTGCACTCAGGCAGTATGGGTACCTCCTACTAACACGCCACAGTGTCACATGCTAAGGCTAGGATAGCATGCCCATTCTGTGTTAGGGGACATGTGCTTCTCCCGCAAGCACATTCCACTGCATCACACAACAGACTTGAGACAGCATTTCCAGCCTTGTACTCAAAGACATGTGTCCCTCTTGCCTGACCTTTCCACTGTGTAACATGCACTGCAGCTAAGAGAGCTTACTGAACCATATACTTAAGTGGCATGTGCCTCTTCTGGCAGAACATGTCAAAACATCAGACACTAAGGATGGAAGAACATGCCAAGCCCTGTGGTAGGTAACATATACACCTCCTGCCAGAACATGCCACAGTGCCACACACTAAGAAAAGGTGTGCATGTCCACACCTGCACTCAGGTAGCATGCTTCTGCCAGTGTCATGTCCTAGGTCTAAGACAGCATGACCAGCTCTGCACTCAGGGGCATGAGCTCATCCTGATAGTGCATGCTTTGCAGTCATGTGGTATGGTAGGAAAGCATGTCCTGCCCTGCACTCAGGTGGTATATGCACCAACCTGCCAGTGCATGCCATGGTATAGCATCCTAAGTCTAAGAATGCCCTGCACTCGGTGACATGTGCACATCCCATGCTGTTATGTGATAGAATTAGGACAGTCTACTTATCCCTGAACACTATTATACACAGTCAAGATAACCCATAAAAAGAAAAAAAAGCACAAAAAAGACCTACCAAAAACTCCAAACACAGCTGCTGCACAGACAGACTGTCTAAATGCAGAAGGAAGGTAAGATGATAACAATTACTCACTGCATAATGCTGTCTCACAGATTATCTGACACACAGAGAACATGCCTGTTACAGTTTCATAAGGTTCATAAGTGTATACTAGGCTGATGACCACTAGGACCCTTAAAAGCCTAGCTGTACAACTTAAAGGTGACCAACACATTTGATTTATAGTTGATTTATAGGGGGTCATTTACTGACTGCCTCTGTCCATCAGGGACACAGAAGCCAGACCAGGGGGTGACTTTCCAATTACCCATCCCTTGATCCAAGTTGTGCTTAAATAGGGATAGAGAGGAACTCTGCTCCACACTGATGGGAAGCCTGTTCCAGGGAATGGGAATTCTCTGAGAAACATATCTGTTTTTTTCAAAATGTCCTATTTATGTTGCAAGCAAAATTTAGGTATTTTAATTTAGTGATGCTGTTTATTTTGTGGATGTGCAAAAAATGCATCAAAACAGGGTCCACAGATGCCTTGTATGCCAGGCAAAGATCACCTCCCAGAAGTCTATATAATACCAAGTAAAGAGGCAGGGCTGTCAGGTGATCAGCATAGAATATTGTGTTTATACCCTGTATTCTTTTTCTAAGGAACCTTTGTGGACATTCCAGCTGATGCATGTGTCTGGTTAGGTATATACCTAAGGGGATATTATAATCTATGATGGGCCTGATGTGGACTGAGTACAGTGGTATGATGACCTCTATAGACCCAGATGCCATGCCCTTGCTTATAAGTTAAGCAATATAGAAGGATTTTCTTACTACCTTGGACACATGTTGGGTGAAGGCTAGGCTACTATCTACATGAGTTCCCAGATCCCTTACTACCGAATGAACTGTCAAGAGAATTTTATTACTGACACAGTTACCTGGGATGGCAGACTTCTGAAAAGATACTATAATGCATTTCTTGGTATTGAGTTTTAAGCCATGGCTTTGGTACAAAGTGTTTGTCTGTATTAGACCTTCCTGAAGGGTGCTGTCATCTAGGAGGGAGGGGGATTCAGTGACTGCTCTCAGTTTGTGTTAGTCTGTATTAGACCTTCCTGAAGGGTACTGTCATCTAGGGGGGGGTGGATTCAGTGACTGCTCTCAGTTTGCAATCATCTGTGAACTTGGTTGGCAAGAGGCCTCTGATATTGGCTTTGACATCTGAGAAGTAGATGACAAAGAGGAATGGGCATAGCACAGAGCTCTGGGGGACTCCTTTGGTGACTGGAGTCTTTATGGAGGTGGCCTCACTGATTCTTACCTCCTGGGCTCTATCCATGAGCCAGCTAGCTCTTCAGTGTGTTGTACAGGGGTTTATACCAAGTTCTATAAGTTTGTTACAATGCCTGAGTGGGTTACTGTTTCAAATGCCTTAGCCAGATCTAGGTAGGCAGTGCAGAGTTTTCCCCTCATCCATTGCCTTTGTGACCTTTTCAAAAAAGTCCAATAGATTCAGTAAGCATGACCTTCCTTTGACAAAGCCAAACTGATATGGATTCAGTGTCTGTAGGTCTCATGTGTCCTTGTTGATAATTTCCATGACTTTGCAAATAAGACTAGTCAGATTAATGGATCTGTAGTTTCCAGGATTTGTTGAAGGTCCTCTCTTATGTAGAGGGATGACTGTCAAAATCCTCCAATCACGTGGCACAAAGCCTGTTTTATGAAGTTCAGCTGTATAAAATCTTACCATAACAGTAGATGTCATTCTCTTCACAGTTTCGGTATTCTTCACCTAAGGGATCTCCTGCCAGGGATAGCCCAATGTCTGACCAGTATACCAAAGCCTTCAGCTCTTATAAGTGCCATACATCACATGTAAGTTCCTATGCTCAACATAGGACATAAAAGTGATGAATGGATGCAGACACTCAGAACTGGAGGAAGAAAATACCCTCAGGGATAAGGAGGAACATGTGCATCCAAGAAGAAAAAATAAAGAAGGTAGAAAGGCCCCTCGGCCAGGAGGACAACCAGAACTCAGGGCAAGAATCAGAACACAGGGGGAAGGAGGCAGAGACCGAATACTGCAACAGTGTAGAGGACATCTACTGTTATGGTAAGATTTTACATAACTGTACTATGTCCTTCGATACCACTGTTGCAGTATTCTTCACCTAAGGAGGTACAACACCTCAAGAGGAAGTCTGGGAGATGGAAGGCAGAGAAGAGCCCTCCACAAACTCTTGTAGGATAGCTCTGACAAAGCCTGATCTGGCCCTGGAAACAACAACCAACTTGTAAAGTTTAAAGTATGAACTGGTAATCTTCTCTCCTGTGTGTCTTGCCTCGGCAATTTCTGGGTACAAAACTAGATAAAGATGGCACTGTAGTACATGGTGAGAAGGGTGAGGAAGGGAAGTAGACTTTGCTAGCAATTCTGCTGAGCCTATGATAGTTTTATCTGCTGAGCAGTCCAAACACCCGCAGTGCAAGTCCTATGATGTACCAAAGACAGACCTTCTTCATACAGCTTTGTCATCATCATAAGTGCCCATAATTACTATTTTTTTTTCCTTAGAAGCCAACTCTGGGTGTGCAGTTATGTCACACAATACAAAACAAGGAATGTAGAGGGAACAAGCTTTATCAGGAGGGATTGATTGAAAGTTCCTATTGACAACTTTCTCATCATCCTATTTTGGAGGAAGTTGGATATAGATGAAATGTGCAACTTCCATAATGTTGGGATAACTGAGCATATGACTATACAAATGTCTCATACAGCCCAGCTGAGGTGTTATCTCACCTTCTCTGAAATATAATTAGAGTGCATCTCTTCCATTTTAAGTACGCTTTTTTGTATGGTGTGTGACCTCCTGTAGCTGAATGACTGTATAATATAATACTGACAACTGTAACTGACTAAATCAATCCTCCAGCAAATATTTAAATGGTTCATAAGACTTGCTCAGAATTAGCCACTCAAGACAAACCATATGTCATCTTTAAATCTACAGTAACAGACAGAATCTAATTTCTCATATCAGTTCCTTCAGCATTCAAGGTGTAATTTTTCATCCCTCGCTCACCTTTCATAAACATGTGGGCATGACTATCTGCTAAGTTCTTAATCTGCTCCTAACTGCCTACAAGGCAACCAGTCTATTCACTCTCTGAAGCATGTATATCTATAGCAAAACATGTTATTCTCCAAGATTCCTTCCACTAATAGCCCTGTGCCAATCACACTCTCTTATTTCAAAAAGATTGACTAACGCGTGTTATTTCATCAGCCTCACAAATTCCAGAATACATTACTGTGTGCTAGTAAACTGATCAGATATGCCTCCAGTTAATGAATGCCTCGCCTTTTTCTTCTCTATAAACACGTGCAAGTTGTTTCACTTTGAATTCTGCCCACAAGGCAAGCAGCATATTCCTAAGTCCACTTATTACACCAGATATGGCAGACTTCTAAAGAAGTCACTCAAAAATTTCAAAAGTGTATATTGTTCATAATTTGATTCCATTCAAAAGCATATATTTGATTGCAACATTTTCTTGACTTACTAGGATAATCACAGTACAGCTTTATTCTGCAACATAAAATTTTAAATGTTTCTTACAGAAGGCTTTTTTGTAGAAGACGGATGGAGATGTATCCCATACTAGGTATGAGATGTGCTGTATCCTTAAAAGTACAAAGTAGTCTAGGATGTGAATCATGTGGCAGGACAGTATCCTGCAGTCTGAAATACAAATTAGTGGAAGAAGACATTGGGCCAGATTCAGGAAGGCTTACACGGAGTTCAAGAGTAGTGTAAGCCTCCGTGTAAGCCTCCTGATTCAGGAACAGCCCAAATCTCCGTGTAAGAGACAGCTAACACGTCTCTTACACGGACTGGGCGTGGAAATGCTCAATACCTCATTTGCAGCTCAAAGATATGCAAATGAGGTATCTGAGCGATCCACGAGCAGAAACCAGTCCGTAACGGACGTGTTGCAGAAATGTACTCAGCTGACAACTGAGTACATTTCTGCAAAAACGGAGCTATGTCAGCTCCAAATAAAGGGTGCATATGTTTCATTAAGCATGCCAATGGCCAAATATGTGGCCATTGGCATGAAAAGTGTTGCAAAAATAAGTTATATAACTTTTTTTTCACGGGATTTTTGTGTTTAACTGCAGCGCACACCAGCAAACGGAGTGCGCTACCTAAAACTAAAACCGAAGCTTATAAGCCCACAATTGTGGGATTTATGTAGTACATTGAATGTCAATGGAGGGACTTGCAGACCAAAACAATACGGCCTCCGTGTAGTGGTTGTCAACGCGGGAAGCTCCGTGTAAGACATGTAACTAGTCATTACTAGGCAATCCTATGTAAATGAGGGTTACAATACTGAATCACACTGCCACATAGGTAATGAGCACTTTCTGAGTAGTGTAAGAGTTAGAGAAGGGGGAGGAACAGAGTAAGAGGTAGGTGACATCATGGGGGAAGGATAGTAATAAATGTACCAGATTGGAGGGCAATGTAAGGTAACAGATGACAGACAGACATCAGGGAGGGAGGTGTGTCTCAACAGAACACTAGGAAAGTCAAGAAATTGAGGGTATACGCTATCCCTACACTCAAAGTTTCTTGAAATACGTGCATCTTGCTGCGTGCGTGTAAGGCAGGTTCAACATGTGGGGCGTGTTGCAAACCGTTTACAACGGTTTGCTTGGGCGTGCACGTGTGGAAGGCAGTGTCTTGCGGCGTTTTAGCATGAATCAGCCTAGTTCACACCGTGTAAGGATGTGTGTGCGCGTGTAACACCGTGTAGGGATGTGTGCACGTGTTTAAGTGACTGTGCGCGTGTTTAAGCTGGTGTGCACATTGCTCCCCCTCAGGAAACAGAAAGGAAACAGGAAACAACTAAAATCCAGGGAAACTGCCAGAAGATACTACTGGAGTTAATTGGTGGAAACAATTAGAAGCAGGCAATTACACAGGCAGACTAGAAGCCCAACCCAGCACTTAAAACACTGCAAAGAGCAGTGCAGGCTGTTTCTCACAACAGATACTGCCAGAAACTAAGCTATCAGAATTGAAAACTGAAAAAAGCTGAACTCAGAGCAGAAATGCTAGGGGCTGCCATAGCTATTATAATCAGGCATAGGCGAATTGCTGAGGGTGGTGACAATGCAGATGCTGACAGACAACCCAGAGTGAGGAGAAGGAGAAGAGTATACAGGCCCAGGGTCACCTACCATGGGTTACATGAGCTGGAGATAGTAGAGCGCTATAGAGTGGACAGAGAGCTCCTGCAGCAGATTGTTGAGCTGTGCAGGTCACGCCTCACACACAGAACCAACAGAGGGGAACCCATCCCAGTGGAAACCAAGGTATGTGTTGGCCTAAGAATACTAGCAACAGGTACCTTCCAGAGACCAACTGGGTGGTGACAATGCAGATGCTGACAGACAACTCAGAGTGAGGAGAAGAAGAGTATACAGGCCCAGGGTCACCTACCATGGGTTACATGAGCTGGAGATAGTAGAGCGCTATAGAGTGGACAGAGAGCTCCTGCAGCAGACTGTTGAGCTGTGCAGGCCATGCCTCACACACAGAACCAACAGAGGGGAACCCATCCCAGTGGAAACCAAGGTATGTGTTGGGCTAAGAATACTAGCAACAGGTACCTTCCAGAGACCAACTGGCGATATGATGGGGATATCACAGGCATCAGCCTCCAGGGTACTACACCAGTTCCTGGATGCCATGTCAGCACATGTCGGTGATCATGTATATTTCCCCAATGCCCGTGAGGTATTGGCCAGCAATATGCGTCTCTTCCAGCAAATAGCAGAATACCCTGAGGTACTGGGTGCTATAGACTGCACGCACATATGCATCAAAGCACCAGCAGGAGAGCGGGGTAGAGCCTACATTAACCGCAAGGGATACCCCTCCATCAACTGCCAGGTCGTGTGTGATGCCCAGGGCATAATAATGAATGTGTGTGCTGGCTGCCCTGGGAGCTACCACGATTCCCATATCTGGCAACTGACGCAGCTGTACCAATCATTTGCCAATGGGGACTTCCCACACGGACACCTAGTGGGGGATGCAGGTTATGCACTTGAGCCGTGGCTGATGACACCCATCAGAAATGCACACACACCTGAACAGGAACGCCATAATGAGGCACACGCACAAACACGTAATATCATAGAGCGTGTGTTTGGGCTGCTCAAGTCACGGTTCCGGTGTCTGGACATATCTGGTGGAGCCTTGCAGTACACACCAACTACATGTACCCAAATGATCATGATATGTGCTATGCTACATAATATGATCCTGTGGAAACAGCTGCAGCAGGACCAGCACAGGGCTGGGCCAAACATCCCCCCACCATTGCCAAGGCCACCACAGGCAAGGGGTGACTCGGAGGAGGAACAACCTGACCTTGTCCCAGTAGGCAGAAGGAGGCGTGCCCAGTATGCCCTGGCCTTGGCAAAGAGGCAACGCATAGCACATACGCTTGGTCAGTAGGAACACTGGGACTGATACCGCTCTGACTCACTCATACAGTAACAGGGATGCCTAACATGACACAACCTGCTGCCAAACATGTACAGGGAGTGTAGTATGTGTATCCGACAGAGGTGGCCCTGCAGCACCACCTGAGGCATGAATGCCATGTGTTAAGTAATGTAATATCATGTACCACATGCACACCTGAGGACCCCAACTAACATCCACCCTCAAGAATCATAGACCACAAAAACACAAACCCACCTCATGGGTACCACAAGGGATAGGAACCTAGATGTAATGCTACCCAATGCCAGAAGTACAAACATCAAGATGTGTGCAGTGTAAACACACACAGTATAGAGAATGTAGATATCAGTGCTGTAATAGAAAACAGGGTCAAAGCCCACATCAGCACCCTGACACTACCAGGTCACACGTCATACAGTGATGTACATGTGCAAAAACATGGAACAAGATACAAAATGAGGGTGACTAGCAATAAATAGCATGGATAACCACACACCCATGTTTGTACCACAACAAGAAGCAACATGGAATAGCCATGGTCAAAACCAATGGCTAAAACTCACTACTACTATATAGCTTGCTGCAGACCACTGTCCTAATAGCAGGAACTGCCCCAGGCCTATGTGCATAGGTTCATAGGTTCATACTAGGCTATCTGCCCTAGGGCATTAATAAGCCTAGCCCAGAGTTTTGTGGCTTCTGCCACCCCTTCGAGTTGATGGATAATATGCCCATTATTTTGCTGTGCCTCTGTCAAGCAGTGATACTGAGGTTATCCCTGGGGTATACCTGCAATCTCCCATCCATTGGTCAAGATCTCACTTGAACGAAGACAGTGAGGTGCTCAGCCTCACATGTACCAGGATGTTGTTCCACAGCATAGGGACTCTCTGGGTGATGAATCTGTCCCTCCAGCACATCCTATTAATATCTGTGTTGAGGTTTAGGTCTCCTGCCCTTGTAGTTCTGATGGATGTAGAGGTCTTGAGGTGAAGCATGTTCAATAATTCTGGGTTGGACATAGCCTTGTATGTCAGGCACAGGTCACCTCTGAGCAGACGGTAAGTGACTGAATACAGCTGGAATCCCTTCAGTCGGGCAGCATAAGAAATATGTTTGAGACCCTTTCACCTCCTGTTGAGGAATTTGTGGGCCCATCCAATTGCCAGAGGTGTTGGGTCAGATACATTCTGAATGGGGCATTGTATGCAATCATTGGTCTGATGAGTGATGAGTACAGGGGAACAATGGTCCTTGATCTAGATGTGAATCCCTACATGATGAGGTGGCCAATGTAGAAGGCCTTCCAAACTACCCTGGCAATGTGAGGGTCAAACAAAAGGTTACTGTCAACCTGGGTGCCCAGGTCCCTGATAACCTCCTCTGTGCTTACAGGATTGCCACCTAGATGGGAAGTAGTGGTAACCTTGTTCTTCCTGAAGGGTATGGCTATGCATTGTTTAGTGTTTAATGTACGGTCATGGCTGTGGCACCAGTTATCCGTGTCTATGAGACCCTTCTGAAGGATGTCTGTGTCAGATGGGTTTCCAACTATGCTTCCCAGTTTGCAGTCATCATCAAACTTTGTCAGCCATAATCCTCCTGTGTTTGCTCGTACTTCTGAAAAGTAGATGCTGAACAAATGTGGGCCCAGGACTGAGCCCTGTGGGACACCACCTGTGACAGCTCTGGAGTGTGACATGGCACCAGCAACTTCGACCCTGTGTGTTCCGTCACTTAGCTAGTTTGCAACCCATGCTGTGATGTATGGGTTCACAATTAAGCTGGTGATGTTTTCAATGATACCTGAGTGGGGTATTGCATCAAAAGCCTTTGCCAGGTCAAGGTAGGCTGTGTGGACTGCCCTGCCCACGTCAATGGCCTGGGTGACTGATTTGAAAAAGTCAACCAAGTTTAAAAGGCATGATCTGCCCTTGACAAAGCCAAACTGGATTGTATCCAATGTCTGCAAGTCCCCTATGTCTTCATTTATAATTCCCATTATGATCCTCTCCATAGCTTAGCAGAACAGGCTTGTCAAGCTGATGGGATGGTAGTTTCCGGGGTTGGTGGAGGCACCTCCTTTGTGAAGTGGGTCCACCATTGCCGTATGCCACTCTTTGGGCACATATCCTGAGGTGAGGCTAAGATTAAACAGCTGCCCTAACTGCGGGTGTAATTACTCATTGAGTTCATGGAGCACACAACTGGGGACACCATCTGGTCCCATGGATAAAGTGTTTTCTGCCTTGGATAGAGCAGTTCCCACCCCAGCATTGGAGATGTTTGGGGGGCTACAATCCTCTGGTGTAGATACCTCCAGTTGGGGGAGGGGGAATCTGCAATGAACCTGTCAGCCAGTATGTTGGCAATGTCTGTAGGTGCAGTGATATCTACATCATTCCAAACTAATTCTGAGCATATCTGGGAGTTCCCTCCCAGGTTTCAAACATAGGCAAAAAAGGCCTCATGATTGTCCCTTGAGTCCTGAGTGAGTTTACTCTCAAAACTTGCCTCGGATGATTGTATGGGGGAACCCAGTGTTTTACTCACAATGAGCAGGGGTGTCTTCCCTCCTACGGATTATGCTCTATCTTGTAGTAGCTCCTTCCTTGTGTTGTAGAGCTTGTTTATGGCTAGGGTCCACCAGACTGGATGCTTGCCTGTGGTACAAAGAGTCTTTGTTTTGTTTGGGATTGCCTGATCCATGCAGTCCTGGAGGTGCTGGTAGAAGGCATTTGTAAGTGATACAGTGGCTTGGGTAATGGTGTCCGCTGGCTTGGGGGCCTTGAAAGAGACCACATCAGTCCTTAGAAATGTGAAGTCGGCATTTGAGAAGGTCTTCACTGTTTGTTTTTCCATCTGGGGTGTGGGTGGGATGTGGACTCCCACTGAGAGTAGTCCATGATCTGATCTCACCAATGATGGGTATACTGCTGGTGTTGAACAGTGTGACCCCATGTTCGTGATGATGAGTTCTAGTATGTTTCCTCCACTTGAGGGGATTGGGACCAGTTGTTCCATGGCATTTCAGTGTATGAACTCATGGAACCTTTGTGTTAGAGTGTTGTGGCATGATTAGTGATTCCAGTCTATATGTGGATAGTTGGAATCACCCAGTAGGATGGTGTTTGGAGATACATTTATCCCCTTCAGTGTTTGCAGGATAGCTGTGTGAGGTACCTGAGTATGAGAGGGTGGCATGTAACATGCTACAAACTGCAGAGCAGTCTTGCCTACGGTCACTGGCACCTGGATGGTCTCCGATGCATCGTGTGTTGCCACCAACAATGAGGTGAGGGTTCCTTGATGAATATGGACACCCACCATCCTTCTTGGTGTTGTCGGATGCTGGTGCCGGAATGCATGATATGAGGTAACACCCGATAGTGCCGGGGTGCTGTCAGAAGCTGTGAACCAGGTTTCAGGCACAGCACAGACATCAATGTGCTACATACTGAGAAGGGCATAGAGTGTGTGCAGCTTGAGGTTGAGACCTCTGGCATTGAGCAGCAGTACCCTTAGTGTCCTTCCTTTACTGTGTTCTAGGGTGGTAGGTGTAGTATCTGAATCTTGCATAAAAAATGCACAATGGGGGTGGCAGGAGCATCATCCGAAATCCGGAAGCCCAGGGGTGACAGGTGCAAGCCGTCCCTTGCAAATCACCGTAGCCTGTCCAGCATGTCGTCCCAGGCAGACAGACATTGGACCCCCTTTGAATGACACCATAGTCTAAGCAAAATAATACAGCTGATCATCTTGTCTCTGTTTATGTGGCATCATACTTGGTGAAGGTAGGATACTGCTGAAGGTCAGGGTCATACCTGCCTGGCATAAACAATCAGAGGGATCCTCTATGTCTCTTTCCATGTAGTCCAGGGAGGTACATCTCAGGTCGTTCACACCAGCATGGATAATGACTGGGTCAGACCTGTACTTGCAGTTGAGTGACCTGAGTGCTTGCATTATGTGGTGGATTCCAGTGCCGATAGGCAGCTTACTGTGACCTCCTCCGTACCCGATCTGGTGAGCGGGACGTCAGTGTGTCTGACTATGGAGTAACCATAGACAAGTGTGTCTGGCATTGTTTTTGGCCTTAAGGGCTGTGACTGTTTGGCACACCGACTCTGTGGTCAATGTGTTGCATGTGCTGTGCCCTGTGGAGGCAGTTGTGTGAGTGTCTGCTGTGGTGGCCACTGCCATTCGGTAGAATCCTGATCAGAGCCTCCGAGTGTCTCTGTGTGTCTATGTGTATGATCTTAAGTTGTGATAGTGCCATGTGAGACTGGATTTGTGATGTGTGTGTGGTTACCTTCACCTTCTCTCTGGTCTTGCTAGTCCTATGTTGAGAGAGCTCAGCCTCCACTTTGGCTATATAGTTGCATCTCTCACATGTATGTGTGTTTTATGGCAGAAGGAGAGGGTTGTCAGTGTACATGAGGCAAGTGTAACATTGCCTCAATATTCCCAGGTTCACCAGCTGAGCAGGAGAGGACACTAGCAACTGATCTCTAGACATGCTAGAAGGAATAGACAAAACAATGTTGGAATACAGGGAGATATCAAGCCCCCAAACCACATCATACTGTTTGATTGACAATAGCTACACATACACCGGTGTTTCATAATGTCATAGTCTACTACTAGCCTATCTGCCCTAGTGCATGTATAAGCCTAGCCATAGTGATGTGGCTATTGCCACCCCTTATACTGGTAATAAGTGTACAGAATAGATTCTGATGATTGTGCCTCTGACTTAGTAGTGACACAGTATGACCCCTACGTAATTGAATAACATGACTGTGCCTCTGTCTAGTCTGTGCCTCCGTCTCAAATGCAGTTGTCCAGATGTCTCCTGAAGAGAGTCAGTGAGGGACTCTGTCAAACATGGACTGGGATACTCTGCTAGAGTGTGAGATGCCTCTGAGTTATGACTCTGTCCCTCCAGCATGTCCTATACATGTATGTGCTGAGGTTCAAATCCTCAGCTCTCATGGCTCTGGTGGATTTGGATTGCTTGCAGTGGAGCATGTCCACCAAATCCTGATTGGACATGGTCTTGTATGTCAGGCATAGGACACCTGTACGTATGCGGTATGACACTGAACAAAGCTGGATTTCCTCTATTCTGGAAGCATCTGACATGTGTTGAAGAACCCTGATCTTCATGGTAGGTACCTTTGGGGTGTCTCCAGCTGTTGCAATTGCTGGGTGAGGTACATACCATATAGGGCTTTGTATTCAATCATGGGCCTGATAAGGGAGAAGGATAGTGGAACAATGACCTCCTATGATCTTGATGGAAAACCCTCCATGATAAGGTGGGCAAGATAGAAAGTCTTCCTAACCACTTTGGCAACAGGGGTGTCAAAAGAGATGTCACTATCTACATGTGTCCCCAGGTGTCTGATTTGTTGTCTGTGCTCAGTGGGTTGCTGTCTATGTATTGATCTGTGGGTACTTTGTTCCTCCCAAAGGGGATGAATACACATCAGTTGCATTCAGTTTCAGGCCATGTGTCTGGCACCAGCTATCCGCCTTTGTGACGGCATTCTGTAGTATTTGTGTGACGGCTGATGTATTCACTATGGTGCCTAGGTTGCAGTCATCTGCAAACTTTGTCAGCCACAACCCCCCTATGTTTGCTTTCACATCTGAAAAGTAAATACCAATTAAGAGGGGTCCCAGGACACATCCTTGTGGGACACCACCTGTGACTGGCTTCGAATCTGATAAGGCACCTGCAATGTTGACTTTATGGGTTCTGTTTCTTAGCCATTTTGCAACCTATCCTGCGACATATGCCATTATATGTCAGCTGTTGAGCTTGGCTATGATGCCTGAGTGTGGTATTGTGTCACAGGCCTTAGCCAAGTGCAGGTAGGCTGTGTGGACTGCGTAGCCCTCATCAATGGCCTTACTGACAGTTTCATAGTAGTCAACTAGGTGCAAAAGGCAGGATCTGCCCTGTACAAAGCTGAACTAGGTGGGAACAAGGGTCCGTAGGTCAGTAATGTGTCTGTGTAAGAGCTCCATAATGACTCTCCCCACATCTTTGCAGACAAGGCTGGTTAAGCTTGTGTGGTGGTAGTTGCCATGGTCTGTGGAGGCATCTCCTCTGTGGAGTGGGACCACTGTTGCTGTACGCCACTGTTCAGGTACATATCCTGTAGCAAGACTAAGGTTAAATAGCAGTTGTATCAACGGGTCCAGCCCCTTCTGGAGTTCACATAGCATGCAACTGGAGATACCAGCAGGTCCCATGGATGCTGTGTACTTGTCTTTGCTGAGTGTGGCTCTCACATGGACATCCAAGATGACAGTGAGGTTACATACAGCAGTGATAACTATCTTCTTTGGGGTGAGGGAGGGTAAATCGCACTGAAGCTGTCCGGAATGTTGACAATATCTGTCAGGTCACTGGAATATATGTTGTTGTGTACCAACTCTGAGCATATCCGAGGGTTCACAACCAGGTGTCTGACATAACTGAAGAAATCAGTGTGGTTACCTTCATTGTCTTTGGTGATTTATGTCCCCAAGTTGACCTTGCATGTCTTTATGAGATAATGTAGCTTTCTACTAGTGCTGATCACAGCTGTCTTCCCTTTTGGAGATGTAGCTCTGTCTTGCATTAGTAACCGTCATCTGTGATACAGTCTGTTTATGGCTGGGGTCCAACAGACAGGACACTTTCTCTTTGCGGAGACGGTCCTGTTTTTATTTGTGATTGCATGGTCCATGCTGTCTGACATCTAGCTAAGGGGAGGTCATTGTGGTTCTGCAGTTATCTTTCATCAGCATTAGAAATGACCACAACAACCCCTGTGGGGTGTACCTCATGCAGACACATCCAGCACCTGTAAAGTCCACAACAGTACCTCACCAGGAGTATGACAGAGCTGGAACACATGTAATGTGTAGTCTGATTACACAGAGTGCAGCTCCACACACTGCCATGCTGTCCACCCAGATGCAAGCTGTGCCTGATGTAGAAAGCCATGTCCAAGCTGGAATCAATGCACATGCTGCACCTTGTACAATCTGAATGGCAGGGAGCTATGCACATGAGGGACCTGAACCCTGCACTGACATATATAGGACAGGCTGTACTGCATTATCCAAAACACAGTAGCCACCCCCACACATGAGTAAACTACCAGTACAGGTTGTCCATAGAGACACTCGTTGAGTCCCCTCAACAGGAATCCTAATGAGTGCATGGGAGATGGGAGGTTTACCCTGGGTATCAATGTTATGTCACAGGTAGACAGAGGCACAGTATACTAAACAAGACATATGTCATGGCAAACATCACTTACAATGTGTTGATGGACAAACACACTCTCCGACTAGCATTAGAAATGGCCTAGGGCACATCGGTAGTGTTCGCCAATGTACACCCATGTTGTGGAATACACTACCGATGTTGGATGAGGCTGTTGTAAGTAGTTCACATCTGAACATAATGCAACATGGTCAGATAGGTTCATAGGTACATAGGTTTATACTAGGCTATCTTCCCTAAGGCAGGTATAAGCCTAGCACAGAGTTCATTGGCATACACCACACCTTATATGGAAACAGTACTGTGCCCATTATTGTGTCATGCCTCTCTCCAGCAGTGACACCGTGACGATCCCCGGATTAAACGTATGACCTTCCATCCACAGGTCAAGATACCTCTTGAACACAGCCAGCAAGGTGCTCTGCCTCACATGGACCGGGATTGTATTACACAGCATAGGGAGTCTCTGGGTGATAACTTCATCCCTCCAACATACAACCCTGCTAAGGTGTAAGTCACCTGCACTAGTGGTTCAGGTGGATCTGCTGATTCTGAGGTGGAGCATGTCCATTAATCCCTGTTTGGACATGGCCTCGCATGTCAGGCACATGTCACCTCTAAGCAGATGGTATGTGAGTGAATAGAGTGGGAGTGTCTTCAATCTGGCAGCATATGACAGCTGTTGGGGTTCCTTGATCCTTTAGGTGGGGGACATTCAGGGTGTCTGCAATTGCTGCAGATGTTGGGTGACATGTTGTGCACACTATGGAAATGTAAAGTGGTGATAGGACTAAAGCCCAGGATACTGACCACCACAGTGAAAGTACTGAAACACTACACTATACAGTGCTACAGTGTTAGGTCAGTATGAACGGATGTTGACAATTGTGTGCAAAGTATCCCATGCAAAACCTGCAGGCACAGTATACTCCCTGTTTTGTTCACACAAAAAGCATTCGGACAGTAACTACACAACATGGCACAGAACACACAACCATAAACTGGAGGTATTTGTTGAAGGTCACACTCATCCACAAATGTGATGGGCTGCAGAGTTCAACATATGTAAAGCCCACACTGGGCATGCTCACACACTTAGATAAATGAGACATCTTTCACACAACATGCCATGGGAAGGCTGAACTGGGCATGCTCACACACTTGGTCCAAATGTTACTCCTAGCAACTGTGAAAACACACCAGAGGATGCTCATTCCCCTTTCTAGACACTGATCATGTAAGCACCCTATAAGTATATCGGAGAAAAGAAATCTCTCAGTAATCCGAATAGCGCGCTCCGCTAATGCGTCCATTTGTAGTGTCATAACATAGTTAGGTAGGGGTTTGAATCCAGCAGGTGGCAAGTGTGTGTGAAGGGGGGTAAGTGTGTGTGTAAGTGTGTATGAAAGAAACATCCCTTTTGGCAACTGGGAAAATACACCACAGGATGATCATTCCACTTTCTAAACTCTGATGATGTCAGCACCCTATAAGTATATCAGGGGAAAGGAAACCTCCCAGTAATCCGAATAGCACGCTCTGCTAATGCGTCTGTCTCTAGTGTCATAACATAGTTAAGTAGGGGTTTGAATCCAGCAGGTGGCAAGTGTGTGTGAAGGGGGCTAAGTGTGTGTGTTTAAGTGTGTATGAAAGAAACATCCCTTTTGGCAACTGGGAAAACACACCACAGGATGATCATTCCACTTTCTAAACTCTGATGATGTCAGCACCCTATAAGTATATCAGGGGAAAGGAAACCTCCCAGTAATGCGAATAGCGCGCTGTGCTAATGCGTCCGTCTCTAGTGTCATAACCTAATTAGGTAGGGGTTTGAATCCAGCAGGTGGCAAGTGTGTGTGTAAAGGGGGGTAAGTGTGTGTGTGTGTATGAAAGAAACATCCCTTTTGGCAACTGGGAAAACACACCACAGGATGCACATACCCCTTTCTAAACGATATCACAATTATGTATGGCTTTTGATTACAGACATGCCACGTGTGTTTTGCACACACAGAATGCTCATGTGTGTGGGTTGTCACTCACAATAATGCAAGACATTGATTAAACCAGTTATGGCAATGCACACATGATGTATGTGTGTACCAAATACATATGTACCTGTGACCTTCAATAGTTACCATGTGTGATGCCTGCCACATGTGAATACATGGTATTTGCACAGAGTAACATTATGACCGTGGTCTTCTGTGCAGGTGCAGCATGTGGGATGTGTACATACAGTGTGAGATGTAGATGCTATCAGCCTAGTAGTGAGGGATGCACACCTGGTCTGGGGCATATAGTGTACATGTTGTTTATGTACAGGAGCTGCATGTTTTCACCTGTTGTGGGAGTGGTAAGACAGTATTCCATAGCAATGCAGTGACTGCGTGCTAAGAACCATTCAGCTAGGGTTTTGTAGCTACACGAAGTCATTAGCATTCAGTAATTTGTCAGAATCCCTGGTGAGGGTCTGATGCCAACCAAGGTCAGGGGTCTACCAGCCTGTGTCACTTGCTCAGTGATCCCTTCCATGTTCCCTATCATGTATCCCAGTGAGGGACATCCCACATCAGCTGTGGTGGCACGGACAATGACTGAGTCATATGTGTCCATGCATCTGACTGACTTGTATGTTTGTGTTATGTGGTGAACCATAGTGCCCCATGAGCATATCACTGTGACCTACACCTTTTCCAGCCTGGTGAGCATTGTCTCACTGTACTGGACAATAAAAGTATCTAACACAACTGCGGCAGTAGTGTTGTATAGCTGTACAGACTGTGCTTGTTTGACACACAGGATTTGTGTGCTATGTGTTATGCGTGCTGTGTGCAGGCCTAATGTATGCCTGTGTGCCAGCTGCAGAGATGTCTGCCAGTCATGCAGGATGCTATCCTTAGGCGTCACAACTGACCTGTTGTGTTTCCATGCTTGTATTGCTGTCCGTGTAGGTCCACATCAGATTGGTATTGCTGTCACTGTAGTATTTCATGCCACCAGACAGGTTATACCAGTACTGGGTTCAGAGTGCTTAGTCCACAGTGTGTTTCCATCTCATACATGTGATGTACATCCATGGGTAGGGGATAGGGTTGACTGTGTACATGTGGCAGCTGTGACATTACTACATGACACACATATTCCACAACTGTACCATAGAGGTGACTGACAACTGACCTTTGCACATGCTACCATAGTATTGAGATTACATTGGTGATTAACATCACATAGGGATAATGGTGATAAAGATACATAGGTCCATAGGTTCGTACAGGGATGTCTGCCCAGGGCATGTATCCACCTAGCCAGAATGTGTGTGCCTTTCAACATGCATTGTGAATCTGTCTTGCTATGCCCTTTTCCAAGGTTAGTATACTGTGCCTCTGTCTCACAGTGACACATAAGTGATACCCAGGGTAACCCTACAATGTCACATCCTGTCATTAATATCACTCTTGAAGATAGTCACTGAGTCAGTCTGCCTAACCTCTATCGGGGTAATATTCCAGAATGAAGGGAGCCTCTGAGTTGTGAATGTGCCCCTCCAGCATGTCCTGTGTATATCACTCCTGAGGTTCAAGTATTTCCAGTGTGTATCCTGGTGGGATCTGGATATTCTGAGATGCAGCATGGCCATTAACTGAGGGTATGACCTGGCCTTCTATGTCAGGCACAGATTGCCTATGAAGAGGCAGTATGTCACTGAGTAGAGCTGCTGTTACTTTAACCAGTCAGTATATGGCATCTGTTTGAGCCCTTTGATCCCCTTGTCGAGGTGCATATGTGGTATCTCCAGTTGCTGCAGGTGTCTGGTAAGGTGCATGCCGAGAGGTTCATCATAGTCAATTATGGGCATGATGAGGGATGAGTAAAGGGGCACAATGTCCACCCCTGATCTACATGTGGATCCCATGATGATGTGGCCCATATAACATGCTTACCTAACCACTTTGTCCATGTTGTTGTCAAATGGTAGAATGCTATCAACCTGTGTACCCCAAGGTCCATAATTCCTTCATCTGCACTTAATGGATTAACACATATGTGGTACGTTGTGGTCACTCTGTGTTTGACAAAGGGGATGACTATACGCTTTCTGTCATTCACGTTGAGGCCATGGCTGTGGCACAAGTGTGTTTCCAAGAGTCCCTTTTGGAGGGTGCGTGTGTTAGCTGGTGAGTTGATTATGGTGTCCGGTTTGCAGACACCTGCGACTTGCTCTGCCACAGTACTTCCATGTTGGCCTGTACCTATGATAAATATATAATGAAGATGACAGCTCCCAGGGCTGTGCCTTGTGGGACACCACTTGTACCAGGTTGGAGGCTGACATGGCTCCAGCAATTCTACCATGTGTGTTCTGCCCTTGAGCCACTGTGCAATACCCATAGTGACATAGCGGTTAATATGTACACTGGTGAGCTTCCCTAGAATGCACAACTGGGGTATTGTATCCAAGGCTTATGCAAGGTTCAGGTAGGCTGTGTACACCTCCTTCCCCTTGACAGTGGCCTTGGTGACTGTTTCAAAGAAATCAAACTGGTTGGAGAGGCAGGATTTGCCATTGACAAAGCCAAACTGTGTATGGTGACATGTCTGTAGGTCCACAATATCTAGATATGTGAGGTTCATGATGATCCTTGCCATAGCTTTGCAGACAAAGCTAGTCAGACATATGGGTCGAGTAGTGTCCAGGATCCGTGAAGGCACCACCTGAATGTTGAGGGACCACTGTTGCTGTATGCCACTCTCTGGCCACATACCGTGTATTAAGGCTGGGATTGAACAGTGGTGTTATGTCTGGGTGTAGCTCTTCTCATGGTTCATGTAGGACACAGCCTGGGACACTGTCTGGTCCCATTGATGCAGTGTTTATTGCTTTGGGAAGGGCATCTCTTACCTGAGCATCTGTGATGTCAGGGGGGGCAGCACTGTGCCACGAGACATATGTGCCCTTTTGGTGTGGTGGGGGAGAAGGCAGCATTGAACCTGCCCACTAGGATGATGGCAATGTCTGCATGTTTTGTATTTTGTGTGACATCTTGGATTACCTCTGAGCATATCTGGGTAGTACCACCCAGGTTACTAACATAACTACAGGCAGCCTTGTGATTATCCTCAGTGGCTTGTGGAACCCTCTGTCAAAGATGGCCTTAGACAATCATATGGGTGCCTTTAGTTGTCTTCCAATACTCATCAGTGGTGCCTTCACATTTTGGGAAGTTGTTGTATCATGTAGTGGCATCATCCTTCTATTGTATAGTGTGTTTATGGCTGGTGTCCAGCACCCAGGACATCTGCCTTTGGAGAATTGGGTCATGCTTTCATATATGGCTTCATGATCCATGCATTCCTGAATGTGTCCATAGAATGCCTTTATAGAGGTATCTGCAGTCTGGTCCATATTGTCAACAGGCCTTGGGCCTTTGAAGGTTTCCACATCATTTATGAGGGGTGTGAACTTGCTTGACATGAGCTGTTGACAGACGTGCCGCCCTCCAGACAGAGCACGGTGAGGGTCACAGTTAGCTACTTGTCGGGTGATAGCATGTGCCACATAACACAGGCACACAGGTCACTCCACAGCAAGTACAGCTATGAGGCAGACATTGTCCATGCTGGTGCAAACAACCTGAGACGTACCTCCCTGGACCACATGGCAAGAGACACAGAGGAGCTCTTACAGCACCCTCTCAAACTCAGGACTCCCACACAGCCTTCATGCTGACACAGGACATTTTATATTACTCTGCAAACACCATCATACTGGGTGACGTTAGCTACCCAAACATAGACTGTGAACATTACACAAGCCACAATACCCAAGCTCTAGGGTTCACATAGATCATACATTCTTTGACTATGGAACAGGTAACCAACCTTCCCACAAGAGGGGAAGATATACTAGACCTGATCATCACAACCATGAGTACAAACAGCTCACCACTCGGAGTATATCCCTCATTGTTGCAATCAAACCATATACTCATCACACTGGAGTACTGGATCCCCCACATATGCAAACCTCAAACACATCGATGTGTGTGTTGGAAATGCCCCTATTAGCAACTGTGACAGTACAGTACAGGATGCAGATTCCCCTTTTGAAACACTGATGATGTCAGGACTGTATAACTATATTACCTGTAGTAAAGTCCTCCAGTAATTCGCATAGCACGCTCTGCTAATGCGCCTTTCTCCAGTGTCATAATGTAGTTAGGTAGGGGTTTGAATCCTGCAAAAGGAATATATGTGTATTAGTATGAGTGGGGTTTATGTGAGTGCACTATGCTGGGAGGGTTAACTGCCTTTTGACAACTGGGAGAACACACTACAGGGTGCACATCCCTCCTCCTACACACAGATGATGTCAGCACCCTCTAAGTACAGCATTAGTAGGGATTTCTCCAACTACTGCAAATAGCACACTCTGCTAATGTGTCTGTTTCTACTGTCATAACACAGTTAGGTATGGGTTTGAATCTTGCAAATGGAAAGTATGTGTTTTACTGTTGGTGGGGTTAGTGTGTGTGCACAATGATGGGGTGGGGTGTAGCTTTTGCCACATGGGGCTATGCACTGCAGGGTGGTCATTACCCTTCACAAGCAGTGATGTTGATAGCACCCTATACAAACAAAACTACAAAAGAGAAGGTGGTGGTACCAATAACACATGTAAGGTAACACTTCTTCAAGTAATGTCCACAAAACAGAGTAGGATAATCAAACAATTCTTTTATTCTATACAGACAACATGACAACAGACAACTGCCAGTACTCAGTATAGTGTTACATGCTACTGTAACACGCACATGTACCCAAATATACCTAGATAGTGCTCTGAAGCCTGAATGTGGCAAGTGTGTGGATGTGGGATGTGTCTGTGTGTGCATTTCCATATGGGAAACATGTTTGATGTGGCAATCAGGGTACTACAGTACCTGATGCACATTACATCTTTCAACCGATGAGGTTGCCTGCACCCTGTGAGTACAGGTAGAGAAGGGGACGCCAGTAGTAAACAACATAGTGCACTTCTCAAATGTGTACCTGTCATGTATCAACAGCTACTCATGTAGGGTGATAAATAATGGGAATGGCAGGTGAGCGTGTGCATGTGTGTGGGTAGCAGGGTGTGTATAAATGCATGTGTGACGGAACAGTTACATATAGCTGAATCTACGTAACAGCACAAGATGCGCATTGCCATAGTCAATGTTAGCATGTGATGGTGTGCAGCTGGTACACTTTGGTAAGTAGTATGGGTGCATATAACAATTGAGGACAGTCATACAGTTACTGCAGCAGGACTGCTGGGATATACACACAATTATACTGGAACAGTGAACGGTTACCAACATGTTACTACTTATACACATCTATGTAGTCACCCTGTGCATCAGCAACGTGTTTACCTTTACCTGCACCGATGTTGTAGTATGCAGGAGGTGGCACAGTGTCATCATATGCACAGGGTGTGGGTTAGGTATGCCTAAGCCAGCCACTGGTAACACCAATTGACATGTGTGTGTATGTGTGTTTGTGAGGGGCAGCAGTACAGGGTGGACCGGTGTTGGTGCAGTGTGTGTGTGTATGTGTTTGCCCTAGGTGTTAGGTTTCTGCATGTGTGTAAGCACGCACACAGTCCCACATAATGGCTGCCATGTACAGGGTTTTGTGGACAGCCACAGACTGCACCTGTCAGGTCATCCAGATCAGTGTCTGTGGGCACGGACACGGTACCTGTGCCTGGCAGGGGTGCTACGGGCCGTATCCTGTACTAACCCAGACTGGGTACTGTCATCGGAAGCAGGGGTGTGTTGACTGGACACAGTTCCCTGTTGGGACTGTCCAAAGCCACGTGCACGTGGTCTCCTGGGGCATCTTGATGACAGCACAGACCCAGCATTGCTGGGGCTGGTGCTGGCACTTGAGGTGCGCGAGTGGGCCTGTTGTCGTCCGCGGTTGCTCTGGTGAATCACGTCATCCTCTGCAGCAGAATATGATGGGTTCCTTTTTGGAGCCATGTCAAGCTGGAAAGGTACACAAACAGGTTATCAGCATAGTATCTCAACAATACATGGTACACATTCTATACAGGGAGTATTAACTTCTACTTATTACTGCTTGGTTAAAACTTGATTACAGTGTAGCTATTATTCTATGTCATTTGTACTAAGCACTTGGCCTTCAGACCAGTTGTTTTACATTAGGGAGGTTGGTGGCAAGCACTGCGGTGGCAGGACACATATCTTTCATCCATTGAAGTTGGGAACTGCTGATTGAGGGCCCAGTGTACAAGTGTATTAGTTCTGGTATGGGCAGTTGGCCTTCAGGCCAGTTATTTAACATTAACAAGGTTTGTGGTCTGCACTCGTGTGTGACAATAGGCTGTACTCTGCCATTCATAGCTGGGGACATCTGGTTTCAGGTTTATAGTGCCTGCATATCTGAGCTGTATCTTACTGACATTGCTACACCTTGTTTGCTGTAGCAACCACTACATCCAGGCCTCCTGGATCTACCTTTGTTTATATGCTTGTTATTTGTTAGCTTGTTATTTCACTGGTATGCTACTTCCACATAGTACACAGCTTGTCAACACGTCTGTGACTCACTACTGATATCTGCATTGCTTACTGTACGTATTTCCATGTTACACATGACAGCAAGTGACTGCTTCTCATTGTTGCATTTACTTAATTGTGACACATTGCACTTAGGTTACCTGGCACTTGCTCACTGACGCTATTATATCAGTCAGCAGTTGTAGGTAATGTCAGTGCACCCTCACTCCCCACTGGACCTTGTTTTCAATCATTAATTATTACAGAATTCAGAATAGTATTCTAGCATGTCCAGAGGTCAGTTGTCAGTTCCCTCCCCAGTCCAGCTGGTGAGTGTGGTACTCCAGAGACAATGTTGGAACAGATGCATGTACACAGACAACCCCCTCCTCCTAACAACAAATTCAATCTCATGTGAGTGATGCAACCATATACCAAACTGGAGGCTAGGCTCTGTCTACTCAATACCGCCATAACCAGTCAGGTGGCCAAGGAGACCACACACTACACTTCCAGTCTCACATAGACCTACCACAACAGCGGACCTAACACATGATCACACATGAACATACTTGTAGGCTCGGACCACAGCTATGCCTATGCAGCAGAGACCTCCTAAGCAGACATCCATGCAACCACTACCACGGAAACGAACATGTGCAACACATATCACACAAAGCCAATGTGCTGAACACTCACAGCCATTAACAGTAAACAACACACCTCATACACCTGTACTAGGTGCCTCTATCATCAGGCACACTAACATCACGTTCACCAGGCTTAACGAGGTGAGGGTCACGGTGTGCAGCCTGTTGGCCACTATGACCTGCCACATAACACAAACACTCAGGTAACCCCAAGGCAAGTACAGGTATGACTCAATGTCCATGCTGGTGTGAATGGCCTGACACATTCCTCCCTGGACTACATGACATGAGACAGTACAGAGCTCTCTGAGCACGTAGCTCAAGACAGTTTGACCCTGACCTTGTGTAGCATCCTACCCTCACCTAGAACCATGCCACAATATCAAGGCACGATGATCCCTTCCAACAATTGACTGACATACTGGTGTCATTCACAGGTGTGCCAATGCCTGCCATCTTGGGGTGGTATGCTTTGCTAGGGACAGCTTGCACCTGTCGCCCCTGTCCTATTGGAATTTGGTGGAGCCTCTTGCTACACCCATAGTGCCTGTATTAGGCAAGGCTCATAAGGCAAACCCACATCCATTTGTATCACAAAGGATGAGGAAGTAAGAGTGATGCTACTCAACACCAGAAGTCTAGACCTAAGGATGCACGCACTCAAAACCCTACTTGACATTCTGGACATCGATATCTGTGCATTAACATGTACCTGTTTCAGGTTTCACAGGAGCACACCAGTACTACCAGGTTATAGCTGTTACCATTGTTGTCAGCCCCAACACTTGAACAAAGGAGGGGGAGTATGAGTATTCAATGCAGATTCCCACGCCTCCACATTGGTGGCACAGTACAACATAGGTGTTAGGCCATTGAGTACAGAAGACGTTGTTGGGGACCTGGGGAAGAAACATGGTAGCGGTCTGTCATTTGTCAACCACATGGCCAATGTGGATTGAGAGACATGTTATATAGCCCAGCTAATCATGAGGGATTCACATGTATGGCAGTGGAGGTCATTGTGCCTCTTTACTCATCCATCATCAAGCCTATAATTGCGTACAATGCACCTTTTGGGATGTACCTAACCAGACACCCACAGCAACTGGTACAGGACAACAGTACCTCATCAAGGGGATGCAATGGCTCACACAGATGTCATATGCTGCCCAGGTAAAGTAAATCCAGCTGGACTCAGTGGCTTATTGCCTGTTCAGAGGCAATCTGTGCGTGCCATACACAGCCATGTCCTACCCAGCAGTAATGAACATGCTGCACCTCAGGCAATCAGAGTCCCATACAGCCACATGCTCAGGAGAGCTGGACCTTAGCACTGACATACATGGACATGCTGGAGGGGCATATTCCTCACCGAGAGGCTCCCTTCACTCTGTAATGAGCTCACACTACAGGTTAGGCAGAGTCCCTCATTGACTCTCTTCCATAGGAATCTGGATGACTGGATGTAGATCATAGTTGTACTCCAGGTATCACTTCTATGTCACTGTTAGACGGAGGCACAGTATACTAACATCGGACAAGGGCATAGCAGCATAACTTGTAATTGGGTGGCGAAAGACAAACACATTCTACTAGGCTTACCAATGCCCTAGGGCAAATAGTCTAGTATGAACCTATGAACATGTGTGTACTGCTATAGTACTTCTGCCATATGTTGCATGTGTGTGTGTTGTGGGGATGCACAGGTAATGGCGGATACTTCTGCACAGGCGACACGTCTGACACATTCTGGGTGTTCATCCCTACATACTGGATGTGTGTTGCCATCCAACCCAACCCTGTGATGTGCACACATTACTCAGCCTGGATTTACAAATCTGAACAACACCACAAGCACAGTACACTACCTTGCTATGTATGCATTTAATTACACAGTTATTCAGAAGTTATGACAGTGATGCTATCCATGCAGCCCATTGGGCCAGTGGAAGCCACAACACACACCACCAGCACCTTTGCATATGCTTACCACAGACATCCCACATACTGCATGTACTGTGCACACACATATCTAACCCAGAACAACTGCACACCACTTATTAATCCTGTCCAGTGGAGTACAGATACAGGTATATTGTATAACAATAGTAGGAGGCTACTGCAGCACAGGGCAGATTCACATGACAGCAAGGCATCTGTGGTCAGCAGTGTTAAGATGCTTCATATTCACCAAATGCACAGATATTGGCTACATTGTTGCAGACAGTTTAGGTGCAGGTCCCCCCCCATTCTCCTACACGTGTGGTATTAGTTATCCCAGATGACTGTCACCTCCCTATCCTCTCACATGTCCAGGTGAGAGCCACCTTCATCATTGCGGAACACATAGCATCACTGTTACGAAATGGTATCTCTGGATGTGTGCTACATTCACCCCCGGAGGACATAGCACCACATGACAGACTGATATTAATCCCTGGCCATACTACAGGATATGTACCTGAACAGTGCCATACATACACAGTGGTCCCACACCAATGAGGAGGAACCTCTACTGACCCTGGGAACTACTGCATCATATGCACAACTGGCCTTGTGTTCTAAGCTATGGAAGCGTTAAGTATGGGCAACATGTACAGCAATATTACATATGTTTATATTTCAGGACTATGTACACACAACCTATCTCATGGACATACCTATAGATAGTGAACTATGATACATTTGAGGTGTCACAGTATACACAGGATTAACCTGCTACTTTGCATTACCTGTGTTTGTGGCAGCTGTTGCTGTGCCAGTGGTGCTTGTTGCTGCTTGCTCCTTGCTGCTTGCTGCTTTCTGTTTGCTGCTTGCTGCTTGCTGCTGCTTTGCTGCTGGCTGTCGTTATATTTGTTTGTTTCTCTCTGTCTCTCTCACTCTTTCTCTGTAGGTTTTGTGCAATGAATGTATTGCATGAGTGTAGTGTGGGTACTCAATGCTTTTGTAGGTATCTGCATAGGTCCATGTGATGGCCTCTGCACCAATTGTAAGACAGCATTTCCTAATTACATGCAGCCAGGTGTGTACTGATTGCATGTCTCACTGTGATTTCAGGACACTGCTATAAAAGGGTATGTGAGATAGGCGTTGCCCTTTCAGATTGTAGGGCGTGGACCATGCTGGTATGCTGTTGACAGTGTTCTGTGAGTGTGAAGGTTAGTACATCTCCCATGCTTCATGCTGTGTTGTAGATTCAGGTTGCTGCATTTCTCTTGCCTGTTCCCTGTAGTGAGTGTGTATGCATACTGACACCTACAACTATATGTCATATGTATTGCTATATAAATATATATATATCTGTGTACATATACATACTTTCATATATGTACATTAGCTGACATTATTGGGTACAAGCTAACAATTAGCAGGGCTGTTTCTGTTAACACTACACTAGTATGGGAAAATCCAGTAATTGGGACTATAAAAGTCTGCCTGACATGCTTTAGTTAGTAGTCATACTATATTGCCTTTATCTTCATTCCTACTATTACATGTTCCACTTATTTAGCACTATAACACTATATGAGAGTCATGGCTTAGTGGTAGGTCATACAGACTAGTGTTACAATGGTCTTGGGGTAGGGCCTACTAGTATGCTTATATTCTGCTTGTGACTTGAGTATAGGGCCTATCAATCAAAGTGCTGGAGGCACCTTTAAGCAGTTAAAGGGGTTAGTAGGTCTCACAGGAACCAGGCTGTGTTGCAGATTCTGGTTGCTGCATTTATCTTCACTGTTTCCTGTAGTGAGTGTGTATGGATACTGACACCTACAACTATATTTCATATGTATTAATATATATTTATATATCTGTATGTGTAGATATACATACCTTCATATATGTACATTACCTTACTTTATTATGTACAAGCTAACAAGTAGCAGGGCTGTTTCTGTTAACATTGAACTAGTATGGGAATCCAGTAATTTGGCCATTGAAACTCTACCTGACATGCTTTGGATAGTACACCTCCTATATTGCCTTTATACTGATTCCTACTATTACATGTTATATTTAGTTTAGCACTGTGTTCTTCTAAGGCAGGCATGGCTTAGTGGTAGGTCATATAGACTAATGTTACCAAGGTCCTGGGTTCGAGACTGACAGTGGGAATTTATTTTTATTTGCAAGCTTTCAAACTGAGTACAGGGCCTGTCACTCAAAGTGCTGAGGCCACCTTTAAGCAGTTAGAAGGGTATGTAGGTCACACAGGGGTCAGGCTGTGTTGCAGATTCAGGTTGCTGCATTTATGTTCACTGTTTCCTGTAGTGAGTGTGTATGGATACTGACACCTACAACTATATTTCATATGTATTTATATACATTTATATATCTGTATGTGTAGATATATGTACCTTCATATATGTACATTACCTTACTTTATTATGTACAAGCTAACAAGTAGCAGGGCTGTTTCTGTTAACACTGACCTAGTATGGGAATCCAGTAATTTGGCCATTAAAACTCTGCCTGACATGCTTCAGATAGTACAGCTCCTATATTGCTTTTATACTGATTTTTTACTATTACATGTTATATTTATTTTAGCACTGTGTTCTTGTAAGGCAAGCATGGCTTAGTGGTAGGTCATACAGACTAATGTTACCAAGGTCCTGGGTTCGAGACTGACAGTGGGAATTTATTTTTCTTTGCAAACTTTCAAACTGAGTACAGGACCTGTCAATCAAAGTGCCATAAAGGCACTTTTAAGCACTTTAAAACAGGTCTGCGCTCGTTTGCGCGGAGCTAACGCATGTGCACTGGCAGTTAGCTTGTGGGCGCGGCGCGCAAACGGTGTGCGCTGGGATAAATCTTAATTGGCTAGTGACACACATGTTCAGCTAAGCACAGCTACTTGCAAACAGTTTCAGCCTATTAAACTGGTGCTTAGCAACGGGCACGCAGTTTGCAGCTTGTTAAACTGTACTCAGCTATGGGCAGTCTGTCTCACAGCAGCTTAGCTATCAGTACATTTCTGACTATTTTTATTATTGTGTTACTTCAAAATATATGCTCCATTTCATTCCATTTTACAAAAGGGAATACATTTACATTTGTACAATACTGTCAGGGGGCTTTTTAGTGCTTATTTACAAAAAAAAAAAGTTGTTTTGGGGCCTCGAACCCTGCCTGCCTACTCTTAGGCCGGCAACTCTACCGCTAAGCTATTACTTCTTGGCTTACTTTGCATATTTAGTTCTTATATCCTTTTCCACTGACTGCTAACTGTGATTGCGCTAGTAGCACACCCGCGCACACAGTAGCAAACATTTACGGGGTTTAAAAAAAAAAACAGGTTTTAATTTAATTTTATAACATCTCTTCACTTTATACACTGATGGTCAGTCGGGGCATGTGTTGTGTAGTGTGTTTATTCACATTTCCATGGTCTCTCTCGTGGCTGTTTACTTTCAGCCATTCTAGTCTTCCGGGGGCGTGTCCGCTTGCAGGGCTTAGCCTACAGACACGCCCCCTACTCTCTTACACGGACCGTGTAAGAGTTACTAGTGTGATTCAGCATGCCTCATGCACCTCATGCATATGCATGACATGCTGACATCACACCGTTTAACTGCAGCCTCCGTGTAAGAGTTATAACTCTTAACCGGAGGCTTCCTGAATCTGGCCCATTGTGTATTTATGTGTGTTCAATGTCTTTATGAGATCCTAAACTGTATAACCAAATCTTTGCAGATCTAACACAATGCAACTACCCTACGAATGAACCTCATTTGTGCCAGCTTTACACATGATCTCATCCTCTTGATCACTAACCAAAGCACATGACCACAGATGGGGATGGTGACATAACAATCCTCAGTAAACTGACTTCTTCATTTTATGACTCGGTTCTTGCTTCGTACAACTCCTGCAGTACTGCTGCCCCTGAACCCCTCCTTACTGAAATATCTCTGCATTAATACATTCTTCAAGTAAGTTAACTCTCCTACTCACCGACATCAAACTAACTCACCTACAATATGCTCTACCCATTAAATAGCTTGCATTCTTAAAAAAGACAGGAGAGAAAACATGAAAGAGAAGGAAAAGACTATGATTGTATCACACTTCCTCAAGAGGTATTGTTTATCTTGTCTGCAGGTACACAACGTACCTAATTTTCAGTCTGCACAGACTATTATGTTATGATGACATACTTGTCTGTTATGTATAGTGCAGATAATTATTATTATAGTAACTTTATTGTAATGCATGCGGCACAGTGATTACACTCTATGATCTGGAAAAAGACAAACTTGTTAAGCACTTTTCTAGCAGGAGACTTGATCATAACAGCACTTAGGGGTGTATGTAACAATTGTTACACCCTCAAACACTGTTACTATCATGTCTAAAGCTAGGTACCAACAAAGGACATTGACAGCCAGCAAAGAACAGCAGCAGAGGATAAAACAGCTTTGTTTCTGCCTGCTGTTAATGCTACTCAACTATCCCTGAGTTTACCTCATATTGTAGCTCAGCCCCTTGTATTTTTTTTTTGGGCAAATCACTAAGGTTTACAGTCAGTCAAAATTATAATAATTAAAGTTTCACACTTCTGCTTATTCAGAAAATGTATATTCATGCAAAACAAGTTATTCTATTAACTTTCTAAGTGAATTAGAGCAATATTTAAAAACTGTCCCTGATTTTGATCCTTTGCCCCCCAGAATTCTTAAGCAACTAAGTTGATAGGTGTGCTGCTGTCTGTTTGACATCACTTGCAAAGTACTTTACTGGTTTTCAAAGCCAGTAAAACATCTTGTGCTTTTTTTCCCTGTACCTGGTAGTACATGGAGCAGATAAAACTCCGTATACTACGAGGAATTATAATCGGGGCCCTGAGCATAATCTTTTATTATGTGTGCTTGACTTGGATGCCAAGATTCACCTCTAGAGTTTCACCCTAAAGGTGAATCGCAAAAACACACAATTATCTGGTTATGACTGGAGACCTGATAATAGGTTCATGGATAAGTACTAGGGTAGCTGTCCTTGTGGGCCATTTTAAGTCGTGCCAGTTTCTCTTATGATGCTCGAATTAACCAATTCAATTTGGTATTAGACTGGCCTTACCCATTCCATGACTAACAATTATACATTGCCCATATTAAAAATAACTGAGATAATACCATAGATAATTAGACGAGACCCATGCATGGAATAAAGCATTTAGGAGCTGCCTCTCTCCATTAGTAGCACAGGGGGCAGTCCTGGGATAAATTGTCTGTTTCCTATCCATAGATCCATGTACTTGTTGCATATGTACAGGGATGAGCTTTATTTTACATGGATGGATAGTCTGTTCCAGAGCAGTGGTATCTTTTGTGAGATATACCTGCCTCTTCAAACCATTCTGTTGATAGTGCAAAAAAAGATCCCTAGACCAAGTATTTCTGATGCCATTTGACTTGCTGCTGTACAGTAAATCCATTAGTAATGGGTTGGAGGATGCCTGTACATTAGACACAGATCACATCTTAGCAGTCTGTAGGATACAGAGTACAGTGACAGGGCAATGAGTTGGTCCATGTAGGACATATTATTTAGGCCTTACATCCTTTTATTAAGGTATCTATGTGGATATTCCAGTTGATGCATGTTTTTGGACAGATATATGACAAATGAGGCATTATACTTGATGACTGGTGTAATGAGGGATGAGTAAATGGGAGACAATGACATCCCTAGATCTCTACACAATCCTTTTATTAGCTTTGTAATATAGAAGGACTTTCTTATGACAATAGACACATGGTTGAAAGTTAAGTCAGTGTCCACCATATGTTCCCAATTCCCAAATCCTGAAGAACTGGGTCAACTCTTAGAGGTGTATTGAAAAATGTGGTAGTTCCCTAGGGCAGATGTAGTCCCACAGGATACAATACCGCATTTTTGGAATTTAGTTTCAGTCCATGATTTTGGCACTGGTTATTTATTTGGGACAAACCTTCCTACAGGATGGCAAAGTCATTTGGGGATTCAGTGACTTGCTCCTAAGTTGCAATCATCTGCAAACTTAGTCAGCCAGAGCCCTTTGGCATTGGCTTTTACTTACGAGAAGTAAATTCCAAATAGGAAAGATCCCAGCATAGAACCCTGAGGGACTCCACTCCCATAATCATAATTCTCAATGTTATACTGCACTGCCTAATCACACCTCTGCACACCTGGGTGTCCTACAACACAGGGCCATGTAGTAATTTTAAAACAGGTTGAAGATTTGATCCTAGGTACTGCTGATGTGAAGTCAAAAACAGAACTATTAACGTCACAGAAAGCACTAATAAAATTTTCTTAGAAAATGTTGGCTTAATTCTATTAATTCTGGCATTTATGTCAGCCTCAAGTCTCTCAGTGTAACAGCATGGGGGAACTTATAATATTTCCTGAAAACATCCTTTTTTTTCCTCATCTGATAAGCCTTCATTTTGGCAAGAAGATACAAGGCCTACCATTAGACAGTCATATTTATCTAAATAAAGATAAATTCTTACTGCTATCAGGCTCAGGAACAGCTTTAGGTTCATAGGTACAGGTTCACAGCTAAGTATTAGGCTACTGCCCTTGTAAACAATTTTAAATTTCACAAAGGTGAGAATCAAACCATGCACCTTATGTATGTAATGTATGTAAGGTAATCAGCTTAACAATTATGCCAACCCAAAATGCCACAGCTTACAATTATGTTCCTCTGCTCAGTCAGTAGATCTCCCTTCTTTCTTTCATTCTATTCTGTATAAGTGCATTTGTCTGTGGGTTTTGCTTGTGGGCCTTTTGTTTCTTATGACTGCCTCTCATTCTGCAATGAAGGAGTTTATGAACAAAGTATCCTGTCTATTCTGTTTGTGATCTAAACATCCTGGCTATAAAACTGATTTTGCCTCCTTTCAAGCCTGTTTATACAGCAGAAAATAATTTTGAAGACCCTTCCCCAGTAAAAGTCACCTAAGCATGACAGACTGTAGAACCACAACACTGGCATATAAAGACCACTCTGCAGCCTTCCAAAAGGCCATAATCCCTTTAACAATCAAATCACTCTTGTATGCCAAGCATGGTTTCAGTTAGATTGTCCAGTTGCCAGTCTTCCTTCCAAAATAACGGAATAAATGTTAAAAGGAAGAAGTGAACAGGTAGCGGTTGGCATTACATTGAAAACATAAAGCCTTCATGACAGTCTGCTAAGCTTTTTGTCTGTTGTGTGAAAGAAAATCAGGACAGTCCTTTAATGGAAAATACTTTCTACAGGGCTGTTTACCTGCACTGACTTCTCTTGTGGCAAATACAAGGCTGTTATTGCAGAGATTCAAGCCCACTCCACGAGAACAAGAACTCCTGAGGCATTTTATGTTTTCAGAAATACTTCCATTCATACATTCCCTAAACATTATGAACTGGCTGTCCATTCAAGTAGCAGAGCATGTTTACTTCCACAGCCCTGCAGGTTATGGTGTATGGCACCACATCAACTGTGGGTGCAATGTATGATGCTCTTACATTTAGATATGTACCAGTTATCCTTCTGATGATCACAGTACAGTTGTCTTAAGTACACTCACCATAGCAGCTGATACTGGAATATAAGATCTAAGACAAGGTAGCTCTCAACCTTCCGTCTCCAAAACGAGGAACACTATCTCTCATTATAAGTAACAAATGGGCAAAACGTGGAACACTTACCAATAACTTACTAGCAACTTCAACTAGGAAGCTGATAAGATGGTTAAAGTGTGATATATTTACTTATAGAATATTTTGTACTGAATTAATATGATTCATTTTAGTTAACATTGATATCACCTTAAACAATGTTAACATTAAATGTGTGAAGATCCTTTCATTGTGGAACTTTGCGGAAAATATATGTTTTTAGATCATGAATGAGGAGTATTCCTCAAAATGAGGTAAACTTGTGAGGTAGGTACTCTTCTTGCCAGGGTCCAGAACTTTGTTTTACACTGGTGGCCTTTGTATATAGATCTTGACACAGAATTGATGATGTTTCCTGTGTAGTTTCAGTAGTGTTTTATTTAAAAAAGCAGTGTGTTTCTGTTTTATCCCTTTTACAGTTAATTACAAATAACCTTTAAATCTGTTGTTAACACTTCTCTTTTGTTTAGAATGTTATTAATAATCAATAGTTCAGGCTTATCTTAGGTTATCTGGCATTTATGCCCTCCCCCTAAGAGCATCTGGTGGTACATAATTTCTGTCTGGCTGTCTTCTGGGGGGTACCAAAAAGTACAGACTAAGGGCACATCTCTATTATGACTGCATCCCCCCTCCCCCAAAGACCACGGCCTAAGGAATCATGCCTATGCACTTTTTGCCTTCTCAAAGTCTTTTGGGTTTCTAATACCATGATGGGAATCGGCACCATTCCTAAGTCAAAGTATGATTAAAGTCACAGCACCCATAATGTGCCTAGTAATGACTCGTTCTGTAATTTGTATGGAGTTACATCTGTGACGTCCTCTCTCTCGGCCAGTAATCAAAGAGCCTGAATCCTCACCACTGACACTGGAGAAGGACATTCACATGGAACAAAAATGGATACACCCAGTATTTCCAGGCGTAGCTCTCGGCATCAAGCACAATTTCCCTTAAGAGCACAGAGGGAACACACTCAGTCCAGGGTATGGATTTCTCTCTCTTTCTTTCTTTCTCCAGGGCCCCAGTGAGTAGCGATAGTGGTAGCAAAGCTGTGGCAATGAGTCCTCAGACAAGTGTCCAAGCCAAGTCCTCCAGCACCTTCTCTGTGAAACCAGTGCTTCATGTCCCTGCTCCAAGCAGATGACACACACACACTCTTGGAGATTTGATTGACACACACACACACACACACACACACACACACACACACCTGGGAAAGGCTGGCACAGATTTACTAGCTATACCCCCTTCTGCCCAGACTATAAAGTAGTTACACTGTCACCAGACATTCCAAAGCCAGCTACTCTAAGGCTCTTACAAGGATACCCAATTATACTGAGTGCAATTAATATTGATACTAATGATAGTGTGTGGCCAATGCAATAAGGCTTTCAGGAGGAGCCACAGAGTCACCAACTAGATATAAGTACTCTCAAAGGTTAAAATATTGTCTAAAGGACTAGCCACAATGAAAAAGTTTTAATAAATGTAATAAAAAATAATAAAATAATATGAAAATGTGGATTATCTATTTACAACAAATACTAGAGTTTCATTCATTGGAAATATTAAAATAACACCAATGAACAGATTCTCACAGATATAGAAAAACAGTACTTAACTAATCTCACTATATTTTCCTGACTGATGTAAGTAATTACTATTCCAAGGCAAGACGAAGTAGGTGAGGAATCCTTTTATGTCAGGTTTGTTTCAAAAACATAGTCCTCTGAGACTTCATTCTCATCTAGTAGTAAAACATCACTTTTTCCCTGGATCAAAAAATGACATCACATACATCTGGTCATCTGATGTTTGGCTCCCTTAATACCCCCATTACTAAAGGCTGTCAAGTTTTAACACAGATGTTTTAATATTACACATACACATAGCATACACACAGAGCTTTGCTAAGATCTGTTGCAGCTTCTGGAAGTTATAAAACAATTCCAAACTTCCACCCTTCCAGAGTAGCAACTAGTTCACTGCTACAGACAATACAAGAATTCCTAGTCCTTGTTTCCACAAACATTTCCTCTCTGGCTACAATCAGAACCATAAGAACCATAAGATACAATCTTTACGGCCTACCAGGTAATTTAATTTCAAACTTTTTTTAAAGTTAGCTGGAGCTCAGCTTAACCTCTTATCTTCCAGTATTGTCTGTTACAATATTAATTTCAACAGTTATAATACAGTCTGACATACAGGTATATCTCTTTGCTGTCCAGCAGGACCAGCAGGACACACTGTTGGTACATTTTAACACAAGCAACTTTACAAACACATTTTTACACAAGCACCTGTACAAATCAGTTTGATATACAAATGACATACAGTTCTCTAACAAAATTCCAGCTAGCTATGCTGGCATATGTTACTCATCCACTGCCCTACTTCTCCTGACTTAGCAAGCAGTACCTCACATCGTCACAACATGTATCAGTAACATATCTAAGTATAACTGTAAATTCTTTTTTATAAGACCAGTTGCTCCTACTTACTTCAGGAACTGTCTTGCCTTACTTCCCCTGGTTTAACTAGCAATACCTGACATTGTCACAACATGTATCAGTAACATATCTAAATATAACTGTAAATTATTTTTTATAAGACCAGTTGCTCTTACTACTACTGGAACTGTTTGGCTATCCTTCTTCCACATTGCCCTCATTTCTGACTGCAAATCCTGGTATTTTATGACTTTGTGTCTCTGTATGTAAAACGTGAAGCAGTTCTGGTTGCTAATCTTTACTTCTACACCCCTCCATCATAATTACATCCTCTGCTTCTGGGTTAGTCATTCATTAAGCTCTTCATGTCACCATTTGGATCCAGTCCACAGCCTTTCCTACCCTTACCAGCGTCCAATGAATCTGGTTAAAGTGTGATATATATTCAATGGGTGTAGCAATTTCAGTGATCAATGTTACTTTTGTCTTCTTTACATGGACTACTATATCTGATTCTCTCGCATCTATTTTTTTAATTTTTGGGAACGGATTATCCCATATGATATAAACGTCATAATTTTCTATGATGCTTTGCAGCTCATGTTTCCAGTGTTTTTCATCTACCTCAGTGTTATAATATTTGCACAATCCCCAATGCAGCAGCCTTACCACATTATTATGCCTTTCAGTACACAGGCCTTCTGCCATTAGCATGTCACAACCAGCAACGAGGTGTGCAACTGTTTCCAATTCTGTTTTACAAAACCTACATTTGTCTGTTTCTCCCACATATTCAATAGACTTTGTAAACCAATGTGTATGTAGTCCACTATCTCAGGCTGCTAATATTAACCTTTTGTCTTTTGGTTTAAATTCACCTCTCCTTAACCATTTCTGCATTTGATCCTGATCAACATGACGTTGTTCCAAGAGTTTTCTATAATTGCAACTATATTTATTCATTTTCTTCTGGGGGGCACATTTCTTGCCTTCTCATCTGATCCTTCACCTCATATTCTTTCGTTTTTTTTTTTTGTTTCTTTGGCACATTCAGTTGCTGCCTGATTTCTTGCTTGATGCCAATATGATTCTGCTAAACTAAGCAGGGAAGTCATTTTAGACTTATTGTCCTAATGTTTCAAAACTTTCACTATGTTTGGGTCTTGTGAGGTTAACAGATATGTATGCAGTCTCACAATTACATATCTATACATGTAATCAATTTTGAGGAGGCCCATACCTCCTTCAGAATGGGGAATATATAATCTTGGTATGCACTGATTTTTTACAAATCATATGATGAGCATGAAGCATCCTTCTTGTTTTCCTTTCTAACCCATCCAACACCATTTGGGGGCTAGTTATTCACTCCAAAACTGTAAGTTAGGACAGGAAGAGCAAATTGGTTTCTAGCTTGGACTTTGTTCCTAGATGTCAACTTTGTTTTCAGTACTAATTTTAGTCTTCTAAAATATTCCTTACTGAGTTTTATTCAGTTTGTCCATGTTTTATTGTTGATCCTTCATCACTTCCCAAATATGTATGCACTTCCTCATGCTCAAGTTCTTTTATATCAAATTCCTGTCCCAAACTGATGTTTTCTTGGTGCTGCAGCTTTCTTGCTTTAAAGGTTGCTTTTGTACATTTATCAAGACCAAATGACATTCTTATATTATCTGAAAATGTTTTGACCACTTCCAGCTGTGCTTTCAGTTTTTCATCTATGTACCTATATGGATGCCCCACTGCTATACAAAAATCAGGCTGGAGGACTGAAATTCACTTACTGCTAAACTTCAGCCATTTTAAAATTCCTGCACAATGATCATGTAATCAAACATCTACTGGCTTACAGAGTAAGGTTTTAAGAGTGTACTATTAAAAAAAGTAGTATAACTTGATCCAGTTCAGTGACTAGGACCACTAAGGTGCATTCAGGGAGTTCTATGGACGGAAGACATTTGGGATTCAGATAGGCACTTTGGCACTCAGATTCACTGGATCCTGGGGAGGGTAGGAAAGGCTAAGGACTGGATCCAAATGGTGATGTGAAGAGCTTAATGAATGAATGGCTAACAAGAAGCAGAGGATGTAATTAAGATGGGAGGTCCAAATAAAGGTTAGTAACCAGAACTGCTTCACATGCTTGGGAAGCAAGGACAACTTTTTTGACATGTCTGTGCTAGATACCACACTAAGGTTTATCAGCAATATCAACTTATTTGCTGGTGAAACAGACACTGGTCCAGTTGTCACAGATGGAAGGCAATTCTCCAGTAAGACCTGATTTGGCCTACAGGGTGGGCAGACAGCTACCATCTGGGGATTATTGCAAAGAAGTGCACAGTTATTCTTTTTGGTTAGAGAACACAGATGATTGGAAATAAGGTCAATGGCAGTACAGATTTTGAGGAAAGGATTGTGAAGGGGGTCATAATTAACTCCCAGATGAGAATATGGGATGTATATGTCAAATGCAAACAGCATTTGACAAATAAAGAAGATTTCAGAGTTGCACGCTTCATCTCACCATTCAAGACACTGAAATGGCTGCATACATAACAGATGTCCACTTTTTGTACATAAATGTAATACAGTTGCCAAAATGATAAATGGGTGCAGGAGCAAGTATTACAAGGAAAGAGTCCAAGGGCTGGGTGTATACTGACTGGAATGGAAGAGAAACAGAAGATACTACAGGGATGCATATGTCCGGGAACTATTCAGCACACTAGAAATAAATAGAAGGGAAAGATCAAAAGAAACAAGGGAAAACAAAGAAAGCAAACCAAAACAGACCAAATACATTTACATGTACACACACACACACACACACACACACACACACACACACACACACACACATGCACACACACATACACACACACACATATATATATTTATATACACATATACATACATACACAAACGTGTACGTACATGCATATTTCCACAGTGAGGGTGGAGGAAATGCACTGCAGGAGACAGCAGTGTGGCGCTGATCAGCAGAGGGGATTCATGGATGCCTGGGGCAGAAGTACAGAAGGACAGTACACAGGCTAAGGATGAAACCTGCATATAACTGGGTAGTTGCAAACCTCTCAACTGTACAGATTCTTGCAGAATGCCCAGATTTTTACCTCATATTTTTGGTCTGTTCCTCATAAAATTTGTAGTATTTTGGCAAATCATTGAAGTTATCAAATAATACTAAATAATGAACAGTCCAATGAGTGCCACGACGGGGCAAATGCCTCCCTTCTAACCAGCAAACAGATAAAAACAAAAAATAGCAGTAGGGCAGGCAAACCAATAGCTGTCGCTGTGCGTAATAAACAGTCCAACATATAATCAATGCAGAATACAGCCAAATCACGAATCCCAATACTCCAAGTCTTCAAGCAAACAGTCTTTATTCAAAAAGTGTTAACAGCAGATAAGCGCTTTCACCAATGTGGCTTCTTCAGACCTATCAGTTAACTAATACACTCCTCATTTAAATACATCACTAGGCGGGAAAACCTCTCATTTAAAATTTCTTTCATTAAAATTTAAAGGTACAAAATGAATTAATAACTTATTCAATTCAAAAATGCAGGAATAGTATAATAAATCTACCCTAATAAATATATATCCACTAAAACAGTTAATAACTATTTGCTAATAATATAGCAATAAAATTATCCATAATGTTGAATAACAATTATGGAAAAAATATATAAAAATAAGAAATAAAAATAAAAAATAGATACATCTACTGACAGTGTCATATACAACAATAGCATGCATACAATCCTTGACATGAGTGTCAAATACATAAATAATATGTTTAACATATCGTGTATAGATTACATACTATCTATGTAGTTTCCTGGATCTTAAAAATGGTTTCACTGAAACCATGGCATTCAAGCCAGGTGGGCTGTCAGACCTTAGTCTGATAATCCAATTGGCTTCCCTGGTCTCAGTGAATGTCCTGATATCTCCTCGTCTTGGTCCCGATGTAATATTTTCAATTATTGAAAACTGAAAAGTGTGCTTTTCCCCTTTCTCCATTACATGTCTCGCTAATGCGTTCGTCTTACGGCCAGTCCTAATATTATAGACGTGTTCACGTATTCAGTCCCTGAGCTTCCTATTGGTCTTACCTACATAGAACGCCTGGCATTCTATGCAGGAAGCTAGGTAAACTACATTGGATGACTGACAAGTGCCCCTTACTTTAAAACAATATTCTTGCTGAGTAACTGGTTGTCTAAAGGAGTTTTCCACATTAATGTAATTGCAAAAATTACACTCATTGCACTTCATTGTTCCATATTCTACCACCTCCACACTTTGTTTGTACTCTGATGGGTAACATAGTAGTCTTCTAAGACTTTTTTTATTCCTATAAATAAACCTAGGCGCCTCTCCCACGATATTTTTTATGGTGTCATCTATAGTTAAAACATCCCAGCACCCTCTAATCACATCCTTGATATTGCCTACATCACTAGTGAAATATAAAGAGCATGCCAAATCGTAGTCCACCCCATGACTACTCATACTATTAGACGTTTGTACTAAGTCATTACTGTCCACTCCATAAAATCTGCTGAAATAGGGAGCCGCTCTATTATTTCTTAATGTATTCATCTCTGAGAGTCCTCTAGAAATATCCAATGCTGAATATCCTCTAGATAAAAATCTATCTTTTAAATCATTAGTCTCATAATCAAATCCTGTATCAGTCGGATTATATCTGGATATTCGCATTGCCTGTCCTTTTACAATATTTTGGTAAACATATCCAGGATGCATACTTGTCCTATGTAATAGGGCGTTTTTATGACAGTCCTTCCTATATACTCCTGTGTTAACCATCCCATTTGATAACTTTTCTACATAAATATCTAGAAATGGCAACCTGGTATTTGACCATTCATAAGTGAATTTCAGATATTCACTACTAGAATTTATCTCATCAAATAAAATAGTCAATTCCCTTGAGCTACCAGTCCAAATTAAGAACAAATCATCCACGAAACGTCTAAAAAATGGAACATGTTTTTTGAACAAATCAAGACTGAATATATGGATATTTTCCCATTCAGCCATGAACAGGTTGGCGTAGCTATTAGCACAAGAAGTGCCCATAGCTACGCCATCCTTCTGTAAATAGTACTCACCCTCAAAGTAAAAAACATTGGATTCAAGTATCAATTTAAGAAGGGACTGAACTAACTTAATCCTGCTGTCAGTCATCTCAGAATTGCGTCTTAAATAATTACCAACCATTTCTATACCATCAACGTTAGGGATAACTGTAAACAGAGATTGCACGTCCATGGTGACAAAAACAAATTCTCTGTCCATTGACGTCTTACTGAGGGACTCATATAAATCTATGAGGAATTGTTTTGTGTCTCTTAGGATGTACATATTCTTATCCAATAAGGGTCTTAGTTGATTTTCCACATAAATAGATAGTGGTTCTGTGGACCACCCTCTACCTGCTACTATTGGTCTGTAAGGGGGGTTATCCAAGTTTTTATGGATCTTGGGAAGTCCATGAAGAATAGGTATGAGAGGGTACTTTACACACATGTATTCATATAATTGTGAATCTATAATATCATCTTTTCGCATTTCTCGTAGATTGTACTGGATTCTAGTAATAATACTATCAACAATATCCTTCTCTATATGCATGTAATGTAAATCATCTGACAACATTTGTCTCATTCCATTCACATATTGTTCCCTATCCATTAACACCACCCCTCCCACCTCTCAACTGTACAGATTCTTGCAGAATGCCCAGATTTTTACCTCATATTTTTGGTCTGTTCCTCATAAAATTTGTAGTATTTTGGCAAATCATTGAAGATTGAAGTTATCAAATAATACTAAATAATGACAGACATTTGAGTTTCAGACCTTATCTGCTTCAGAAAATGCATAGTAATGGAAAACCTATTATTCTAGCAACTTTCTAAGTTTATAGGAGCAATATTTAAATTCTGTCCCTATTTTTGGGCCTTTGTCCCCCAATACATTTTGGCTTTGTCCAGATTTCTTGCACTGAGAGTTTGAGAAGTATGGATGTATGACTTAGGACAACTCAAGTGACCACAAATCTTCCTCCATCGACATTTCTATTGTGAAGAAAGAAAACACAAAAAGACAGGACAAGACAATAGGGATGCCTCGCAGCTTAAAGGAAAAGAAAAGTCTCCTTTCTTGTCTATCACATACAGTGTTACAAGACAACAAATGAAAAGAGTTGTTTGCTGTTTAGTAATGCAGACTATTCACTAAGAGCATTTTTCACAACTACCACCACTCAAAATATTATTGTCAGAAGGTAATCTTCCGTTTAAAAAACTTCATGTTATACATAAAAAGACATAATCCAAGTTAAAAGAAAGCCGACATTTTCCCTATCATGTAGTAAACTAACCTTCTGCAAACCTCCTTGCATTGAGATGATCTGCCTTTAGCCTTTCCATTGCATCTGACATGGCCTCAAGTGCTGCTGCTGCAAGGACTCCAACCTGTCTCATTCCACCTCCAAGTGCTTTTCGCATACGGACAGCCTTCTGGATGAAGTCTTTACTCCCTCCAATAATGGAACCAACAGGAGCACCAACAGCCTGACAAGGAAAATCATCAGTTATAGCCTAGATGAATCATACCCATGTATGCCCTACCACTGGCATGCCATAGCATCTTGGGTTTTACTACAACAGTACAAGCTACAAATTCAATATGTTAAAGGGGCTTCTGGTTCTCTGGAAGTAGCAACTTTCTGATAATATTTCTTAATATACAGGATTTCATTCTGAATCCTGGCTCTAGCTGCCATGTGATCTAATGTTATTAGCAAACATTAAGACACTGCACAGTATGCATTACACACCGCATACAAATGCCTAGTTGGCTGTGTTAAGGTGCAAGACAAGAAATAACTGCAACTCATTAGAAGACTAAGACTATCTGCTGCTAAACTTAGACACTGTAGCAGTCCTGGGTTTGATTCCCATAGCCTCCATTGCATACAGCATGATTCTCAGCAAGTCACTTAACCAGACTTTGCTATATTGCTTATGAAACAATGTCATGTTTCTTTTTATTTTAACTCCAGGAGTGCCTTAATATACATGTAAAAATCCTTTACCTAACAGAAAATCAGATTGCTCAAAAGAGATCATAAAGAATAATAATTATTGAGAGGAGGGGTGTAAAGTCAAGCAGAGGGAATATAGTAAGAAAATAGTATCCTGGACATTTTCAGTAATACATTCATACCAAAGACTCAGAGATACTGCAGAAAGTACAGTTTTGTACCTACCATAAATGTAGATGTCCGAACTGGATAGCATCTGCAGTCATAACAACTGGGGTTGTCCTGTCGTCAGGCAGCCCTTCAGTCGGCCGGATTCCAAAGTCCGGGTCCGGCTTCGGCTGATGTCGCACTTCACCCGACGTCATCTCTGTTGGTCTTCGGGTATAAAAGCATCAGCCGACGCCATTTTCTTCAGTGTTTCTTGCCCCAGATGCCAGAAGCCCTCTAGAAGGCTAAAAATTTTGGATAGATGCCAATGTTTCCAAAAGATAGATGGTAAACACAAAAATAAGCATGTATGTACATAAATACAAACAAATACACCATGAAAGACTCCCCCCCACTAGCTAGCTATTAGGAGGGTAAACACCCTAGGAGTACCACAGAGGGGAAGGAGGGAGGGTAATCCTGACTGCAGATGCTATCCAGTTCGGACATCTACATTTATGGTAGGTACAAAACTGTACTATGTCCTTCATGGATGCATCTGCAGTCATAACAACTGGGTAGAATACCATAGCCAACTAGGGGAGGAGGATAAAAGTAGATTATGGTGTGTTTAGGATCCCTTGCAGTACAGCAGTGGCAAACCCTGCTCGGGATCTGGAATATAGAGGTAAATTATAATGCTTGGCAAATGTATGCACGGAGGTCCAAGTAGCCGCCTCAATAATGTCTTTGGTAACCACTCCTCGTAAGAAAGCTGTGGTAGTGGCTGTTGCCCTTGTAGAATGAGGTCTTATGTTCTGTGGAATTGGCTTTCCATGGAAGGAGTAACAGAATCGTATGCAATTTCCTATCCATTTGGAGATTGTCTGTTTGGAGATAGCTTTTCCTTCCCTTCCTGTTGCATAAGCTACTTAAAAGTTGGTCAGTCTTTCTGCTATTTTTGTTCTGTCCAAGTAGTAGCGTAGCTGTCTATGTACATCCAAGGTATGCAGAATTCTTTCCCTCTGTTTTGTGGGTTGGGAAAGAAGGTAGGTAGGTGGATTGCCTGGTTTAAAGACACTCTGGATACCACCTTAGGCATAAATGTAGGATTAGTCCTCATGGACACTCTATCTTGGTGGAAGATTAGGAAGGGTTGCACTGCCATTAAGGCCTGTAGTTCTGAAACCCTCCTTGCTGAAGTAATTGCCAGTAGGAAAGCAGTTTTCCATGACAGGTGTTGTAGGTCTGCTGTTGCTGCTGGTTCAAAGGGTGATAGTGTCAATTTTTCTAGCACAAAGTTTAAGTCCCAAGCTGGCAATGGTGGTTTCCTTGGAGGTTTTACATTCTTGATTCCTCTGAGGAACTGCCTGAGCAAAGGGTGTGAAAAAACAGGTTGATCAAAGCTGTATTCTGCTGAAATAGCTAATGCATGAATCTTGATGGAGGAGTAGGAGAGGCCTGAATGAAGTAGTTCGGCCAGATACTCCAGAATGTTAGGCATATCTATGTTTGATACATCTTTTCCTCTTTCAGAACTCCAAATGACAAACCTTTTCCATTTCCCAGCATAGTTCCTTCTTGTTGAAGGCCTGCGTGCTTCAAGAATAATGTCTTTAACTCTTTGTGAAAGTTCTGGATTAGCAGCTGCTATGTGATGTTCCATGCAGTCAGTTGCAACGTTTTTAGGTTTGGATGCATGGTGCTGTAGTTGTTCTGAGTTAGCATCAGAGGCATCAGGGGTATTGGCCACATATTGTTCCGAGACATGCTCCTCAGCAGTGGGTACCAGTGTTGTCTTGGCCAGTTTGGAGCTATCAGGATTATCCTTGGACGTTCTTCCTTGATTTTTAGTAGTACTTTGTGTATCAAGGGAAGAGGTGGGAATGCATATGCTGTTAGGCCTTCCCAGCTGAAGGAGAGTGAGTCCACTTTCCATGCTAGTGGGTGGAATGTCCTGGTGCAGAATTCTTTGAGCTGGTGATTGAGAGGGGATGCGAATAGATCTATCTGAGGCATTCCCCATTTCTTCGAGATGGTCTTGAAGATGTCCGGGTGCAGCTGCCATTCGTGGGCATCCGATGTGGTCCTGCTTAACATATCCGCCAGAGAGTTTTCTTTTCCTGGTACAAATATTGCCTGTAACTGGATGTTGTAGCTGAGTGCCAGGCTCCACAGCTCCAAAGTCATTCTGCATAGGGGGTAAGAATGAGTGCCTCCCTGTTTGTTGATGTACCACATGACTGTGGTGTTGTCTGTCCTTATCATCAACTGGCCTTCCTTGAGAAATGGTCTGAACTGTTGGATTGCCAGTTTTACAGCCAGCATTTCTTTTAGGTTGATGTGTAGGTGAAATTGATCCTGTGTCCACAATCCTTGTACGCATTTGTCCAGCATGTGGGCCCCCCATCCTAGGTCTGAAGCGTCTGTTGTGATGGTCTGGCTTGCTTGACCTTTGCGGAAAGGCAGGCCTGGGTTTGACTGGCATGCCTGAGCCCACCATAGGAACTCCTGTTTTAAGCATGGTATTAGTGGGATTTCCGTTTCTAGGCTGTGTCTGTGTTGGGACCATAAATTCTTTAGGTACCACTGTAGTTTTCTCATATGTAGTCTGGCAAATGGAACCAAGATTATGCATGATGCCATGAAACCCAAGGCCTGCAGTACCTTTCTTGCTGTTAACTTGTTCAGTTTTGTTAGTGCCAAGAAGTAAAGAGGGAGTTCTTTTTGTTTTTCTGTGGTTAGGAATGCCATTTGTCTTACTGTGTCCAATTCCGCTCCCAGGAAAGTCCTTGTCTGGGATGGTATCAGTCTTGACTTTTGAAGGTTGACTGTGTATCCCAGTGCTTGCAGCAAGTAAATGACCCTTTGTAAATCTGTTGTCAGCTTGCTTTTGTTGTCTCCTTGTAGTAGGCAGTCGTCCAGGTATGGATAAATTTGAATTCCCTGTAGTCTGCAATGGCGATTACTGATGCCAGGCATTTTGTGAATACTCTGGGCGCAGTAGATAAGCCAAAGGGCAATGCTGAGAATTGATAGTGCTCTGATCCTGCAAGAAATCTGAGGTATCTTCTGCAGATTGGTCGAATGGGGACGTGCAGGTATGCCTCCTTGAGATCTAGAGTTACCAGCCAACACTCCTTGCCCAGCATGGGAAGAAGTTGCTGTAGGGTCAGCATTTTGAATTTTGGGACAATGATGTATGTATTTAAGGTGGACAGGTCGAGAATTGGTCTCCAACTTTTTCCTTTCTTGGAACAAGGAATAGTCTGGAGTAGAACCCCTTTCCTTGCTCTGCTGTTGGCACTTTTTCCACAGCTCTCATGTTTGCTAACTCCATTATCTGTTGTAGAGCCTCTGTTTTTGATTTGGAGGTAGATTTGGCATTCCTCTTTGACTAGTAAAGTGTGGAAGTGGAAACGGTAACCTTGATCTATGGTTTGTAAAATCCACTTGTCCTTTGTTATGTGGTGCCAGTTTTTTGAAAATAAAGTTAGCTTTCCGCCTAGAGGAGCTGCTATTTGTTCCCTGGTAGGCGGATTTAGGATTAAGTCACTGTGGCTGTGTTGATGTAGTGGCAGAGGTTGAGTCTGTGCCTCTGTTGTTACCTTGCCACTGTCGTCCTCTGTAGGTACTTCCTCTGGATTGGTTTCTGCCTCTGGAACGTCTATTCCTGCCCCTTTGGGGTCTTGTGGAGTCAGGAAAGGACCAATTTTTGGCAGGCCAGTTCCTGCTAAACCTTGGGGTTGAACCTGCAGGAAATCTTTAACTGTTTGGACTGATTTTGCCTTTTCTTCCATTTTCTTCATAACCTGCTGGGCAGGTGTACCAAACAAACTTGTTTTATCCATAGGAGCGTCTAGCAACTTAGATTTAACATGATCCGTAGAGCTTGCTCCTTTAGCCATGCATGCCTTCTAATTACTGTGCCAGTCATGGCTGATCTAAATGAAGCCTCCAGTGCATCATAGCCACATTTTAAAGAATGGTTACTAACCTGCTGTATGTTATTTACCATTTCTAATACATATTTCTTATCAAGAGATTCATCAGTGGTTAGTTTTTTAGTTAACTGATCAAGCATAAACTCTTGGTATTGTATCATGTGAAACTGACAATTTAAAGCTGTAGCTGAGAGAGTGGCTGAAGTGTAAACCTTTTTACCCCATCTGTCTAATGACCTTGCTTCCCTTTCAGCAGGAATAGGGTTTTTAGCTATGGTCGCGGCTACTGCCTTGGGACCCTGGGATATAGTTTCGGGGTCTGCAAGAGGGGCCTTGTAAAGGTGGTGATGAGTATCTGGCACCCTGTAAAATCTGTCTGGTTTGGCAGGGGCTGGGGGTAAAGAATCTGGAGCGGAGCAGACATCTTTGAAAGCATCATCCACCACAGGGAGAACAGGAGGTATAGCTAAGGGCCTGTGCTGTGGAAGGTGCAAAAAAGTCCTAAGTCTTTTTCTGGAGTCTGAAAAATCCTGTTGCTGCCATTGGAACTGTTCTCGCATGGCATGCAAGGTTTCCCCAAAGGAGAATTCTTCTGGTGGGGAAGCAGCTGGAATGGATTCTTCAGCATCAGAATCTTCAAAATTGGAGAAAGGAGCCTCTGGCTGGTCAGTTATGTCTGATTCATCAGCAGAATCATCAGAGGATACTGGCTCAGGGGGCTCTGCCCTAGGTCTCTTCTCTGGGGGCTGAGAGGCCCTGTCTGGGTGAGATTGAGATCCTCTAATTAATGAAATTAAATCTTCTGCCAAAGTAAGCATTTGAGAACTAGAAGAGGGCCTGGTTGAGGGGGTTTTAACAGGCACTGCTTTAGTAGTCTTGGCTGCTTTAGCCCTGGCGAAGGCCTTAATGGACATGGCTGCTGGAGGCCTAGCAGCACCACGTGCTGGGGTAGAGACATCCAAAGGAATGGTGTCTGATAAGTCAGTGGTAAGCACCGTAGTGGGTAAATTTTCTGAGGCCGATTCAGGAGTGGTAGCAGGGGCCTCAGCTGTAGAAATAGATTCAGCTGTATTTTGATCAGTTTTCTCGGTTTCGGCCGAAACCGAGACACTCGCGGTTTGCTTAACCATGGTTTCGGCCGAAACCGCGGGCCGCGAGTGTCGGTCTTTTTCTTTGCGTTTTTTAGCAGAATGCGTAGTCGGAGGATCCGACGGCATAATGTACGCAAAATCAGAACCGAAAAACTGTTCTGCGAACTCCGACCGACGCCTAAGCGTTCGTCGGTTGAAAGAAGCACAGGCCGAACAGGCTGCTACGTCGTGGGCTGGGCCTAAACAGGGCAGGCAGTAAGAGTGGAAATCTTTATGAGGTATTTGTTTCCCACAGGTTAAACAATTATTAACTTTTTCTGACATCGGCTGAGGCAAGAAAGAGTCCCCAACGGGGTACTTAGCTTTAGAAGTCTTCGAAGTAGTATTCGGTAGAAGTAATCTCTGGATCCGACCGACCGGCACTTGCGAACAGCTTCTGCTTCGGGCGCCACGCGGCAAGAAAGACTGGGGAAAATGGCGTCGGCTGATGCTTTTATACCCGAAGACCAACAGAGATGACGTCGGGTGAAGTGCGACATCAGCCGAAGCCGGACCCGGACTTTGGAATCCGGCCGACTGAAGGGCTGCCTGACGACAGGACAACCCCAGTTGTTATGACTGCAGATGCATCCATGAAGGACATCTAAGATGTTCCTTGTATGACCACTGCTGCAGGAACATTTTTATGACTGGAAGCTAGCTTAAGACAGACATTAATCTTCTGACTCAATTGTACAGCAATCAGACATTTCTAAGACTGCACTTTTGTGCGGTGACCATTAGTGGGAAGCCCAATTGTAAATACCAGAGTGCGATCTGCCCTCTAATTAGTTCATTTTACTGTCAGATATGAAAACTCTATCAGCTTTAATTGTATGTTATTTCCTTATAGTAGTGTCATGCATTTTATCAGCCATAAAAATAAGAAAAATGTTCACTGTTTTAGAGTAATACTAATAGTATCTCCAGAAACGATTATCAGCAAGCATCCTTGCTGCTAACACATTTCTCCTAATTACATTCACCTTAACTGCCATTTCTGCTCAGGAAAGGAGCATCATATAGATAATTGTGAGCACAGTGCTCCTTTTAATATGTTTGGGTTACAGATACATCTATATCTTGCAGGAGATACCCACAGTGCTCCTTTTAATATGTACGGGTTAGTGAGACATATATATCTCGCACAAGATACCTACAGTGCTCCTTTTAATATGTATGGGTTACAGAGACATATATATCTCGCACAAGATACCCACAGTGCTCCTTTTAATATGTATGGGTTACAGACATATATATCTTGCACAAGATACCTACAGTGCTCCTTTTAATATGTATGGGTTATAGAGACATATATATCTCGCACAAGATACCCACAGTGCTCCTTTTAATATGTATGGGTTACAGAGACATATATATCTCGCACAAGATACCCACAGTGCTCCTTTTAATATGTATGGGTTACAGAGACATATATATCTCGACAAGATACCCACAGTGCTCCTTTTAATATGTATGGGTTACAGAGACATATATATCTCGCACAAGATACCCACAGTGCTCCTTTTAATATGTATGGGTTACAGAGACATATATATCTCGCACAAGATACCCACAGTGCTCCTTTTAATATGTACGGGTTAGTGAGACATATATATCTCGCACAAGATACCTACAGTGCTCCTTTTAATATGTATGGGTTACAGAGACATATATATCTCGCACAAGATACCCACAGTGCTCCTTTTAATATGTATGGGTTACAGAGACATATATATCTCGCACAAGATACCTACAGTGCTCCTTTTAATATGTATGGGTTACAGAGACATATATATCTTGCACAAGATACCCACAGTGCTCCTTTTAATATGTATGGGTTACAGAGACATATATATCTCGCACAAGATACCCACAGTGCTCCTTTTAATATGTATGGGTTACAGAGACATATATATCTCGCACAAGATACCTACAGTGCTCCTTTTAATATGTACGGGTTAGTGAGACATATATATCTCGCACAAGATACCTACAGTGCTCCTTTTAATATGTATGGGTTACAGAGACATATATATCTCGCACAAGATACCCACAGTGCTCCTTTTAATATGTATGGGTTACAGAGACATATATATCTCGCACAAGATACCCACAGTGCTCCTTTTAATATGTATGGGTTACAGAGACATATATATCTCGCACAAGATACCCACAGTGCTCCTTTTAATATGTATGGGTTACAGAGACATATATATCTCGCAGAAGATACCACTGAAATTTTGGCCCAAGACTGACTCTGTACTACTAATGGACAGACGCAGCTCCTAAATGCTTTATCCCATGCATGGGTCTCATCTAATTATCTATGGTATAATCACAGTAATTGTCATAAGGGGTTATATATAATTATCAACCATGGGATGGGTAAGGCTAATTTCTAACCAAATGGGACAGGTTAATTTGAGCACAGAAAAGGAAAGTGGCTAGGCTTAAAATGGCTCTCAAGGGCAGCTAGCCTAGTACTTACCTATGAAGATTTTGGCTAGAACAGCTGGGAATTTACAAGCATTTTTATTTATTAGTTTATATTACATGCTTGACCCTGTCCTGCCCCACTGACCCATTTATTCCCTTCAGTTGTGAGGGGCCAAAATCCCCATTTCCTTCAGCAGGACAAAGTCAGACCTATGGCATGTATTTTCATAGGTTCATAGGTAGGTACTATGCTATTTGCCCAAAGGCATTTATAAGCCTAGCCAGAATTGTGTTGGCTTTTGCCACCCCCTTAGATTAGTTCCATGTGCCTCTGTCCAGCAAAGCCATTGAAGTGATCCCCGGGGTAAACTTTCTATTTCCCATCCACTCGTCAAGGTTTCTCTTAATGAGTGTCAGCAACGAGCTCTGCCTAATGTAGATTGGAATATTGTTCCAGAGCATGGGAAGTCTCTGGGACAGGAATCTATCCCTCCAGCACATCCTATTTATTGTTGTGGTGAGGTTTAGATCCCTAGAGCGTGTGGCTCGAAGGGATATGGTTTTCTTTAGGTGGAGCATGTCCATCAATTCTGGATTGGACATAGCCTTGTACGTCAGGCATAGATCGCCTCTGAGTAGGCGGTATGCAACTGAGTACAGCTGGAGTTTCTTCAGTCGAGCTGCATAGGGCATCTGTTTGAAGCCAGTGATCCTCTTGGTGAGGTACTTCTGTTGTCTTTCCAGCTATTGCAGGTGTGTTGTAAGGTACATTCCAAATGGGGCGTTGTACTCTATGATGGGTCTGATGACTGATGCGTAGAGGGGCACAATGACCTCTTTTGATCTGGATGCAAACCCTTTTGTGATTACGTGGGCCACATAGAAAGATTTTCTAACCACTTTGGCAATGTGATTATCAACAGAGAGATTACTATCTACTTGGTCCCCAGATCCATTATTACGTTTTCCATATTTAGGGGGCTACCATCTATGTGGTAGTTTGTGGGAACTTTGTTTTTTCCAAAGGGGATGACTATACACTTTTTGGCATTTAGCTTGAGGCTATGGTTTTGATACCAGGTATCTGTCTCAGTGAGACCCTTTTGGAGGATGTCTGTGTCAGCCGGAAAGTCAGTTACAGCCCCTAGTTTGCAGTCATCTGCGAACTTGGTCAGCCATAGACCTTCTGTGCTTGTCTGTGCCTCTGAGAAGTATATGCTGAACAGGAAGGGTCCTAGGACTGAGCCCTGGGGAATGCCACTTGTAACCAGTTTAGAGTCAGACCTAGCTCCCACAACTCTTACCATGTGGGTTCTGTCCATGAGCCAGTTGGCAACCAATCTCGTGTCGTAGGGGTTTATGTTCAGGCTGGTGAGCTTGTCTATAATACCAGAATGGGGAATGGTGTCGAAGGCCATTGCAAGATCTAGGTAGACTGTGTGGACCACCCTTACCTCGTCTATAGCCTTGGTAACTGCCTCAAAGAAGTCTACCAGGTTTAGGAGGCATGATCTGCCCTTAACAAAGCTGAACTAGGTAGGGTCCAGTGTTTGGAGGTTCCCAATGTCTCTGTTAATGAGATCCATGATGATGCGCTCGATAGCTTTGCAGACCAAGCTAGTCAGGCTTATACGGCAATAGCTCTCAGGGGTCTGTTGTGGCTCCACCTTTGTGGAGCAGAATAACCGTTGCTGTGTGCCACTCTATGGGCATGTAGCCTCTGGAGAAGCTGAGTTTGAACAGTGTGTTTAGGTGAGGGGTTAGTTCATCTTTGAGCTCATGTAGGATGCAGCCTGGGACACCGTCCAGTCCTACTGATGCTGTGTTTTTGGCTTTGGAGAGGGCTGTTTTAACCCGAGTGTCTGTGACTTCATGGGTACTACATTCTTCTGGTACAGTTATGGGCCCTTTTGGGGGTGAGAGGGGGGGGGTGAAGTTTGCACTGAACCTGTCTGCCAGGATATTGGCGATATCAGTCAGTTCAGTGTATTTTGTGCCATTCTGCACTAACTCCATGCAGATCTGAGAACTGCCACTTTGATTCTTGAAATAGCTAAAGAATGCCTTGTGGTTAACTTTGGAGTCCTTGGAAATTTTTCTTTCGAAGCTAGCCTTGGATGATTTTATGAGGGATCATAGTTTCTTGCTAATACTGATCAGGGATGTCTTACCTTCTTGGGATTTTACTCTTTTCTGTACTAGTTTCCTCCTTCTACTGTATAGCTTGTTTGTGGCGGGGGTCAACCAGACTGGTTTCCTTTTCTTGGAGGAGTGAGTCTTGGTTTTGCTTAGAATAGCATGATCCATGCATTCTTATAGGTGCCCGTAGAGTGCATTAGTAAAGGATTTTGCAGCTTGGGCAGCATTATCCTTTAGCATGGGGGCTTTGAAGCTTTCCACCTCGATCTTAAGTAACGTGAAGTTTGCTTTTGAAAAGTTTTTCACGGTGGTTTCTTTGACTGGGGGTGGGGGCGGAATGTGGATATCTAGAGTGATTAGTTTAGGGTAAGATCTAACCAGCAATGGGGTTGACGTCCAGTGTGGAACACCGGTAGCCCATGTTGGTGATGACCAGGTGCAATATGTTGTCACCTCTGGTGCAGGTGTTTACCAGTTGATCCAGGGCATTTGCGTTTATAAATTCTAGGAAATGTTGGGCAAGGGAGTTAGTACTTGAGTAGCTCTCCCAGTTAATGTTTGGGTAATTGAAATCACCAAATATCAGGGTGTCAGGTAGGACCGTTATATTTCCCAGTATTTCCAGAAATGCGGAATGGGGGTCCTGGAACATGGTGGGTGATCTGTAGCAAGCTACAAATTGAATTGCAGTTTTGCCCGTTGTTAGTTGCACATGGATGGTCTCTGATGCATCGTGCTGTGCCACTTACCTTGAGGTGTGGGTTTCCTTGATGAATATGGATACACCTCCTCCTTTTGTATTTTGGTCCGGGTTTTGTGGCTGAAATGTATGGTATGAGTTGTAGCCTGGTAGTGCTGGGGTGCTCTCTGGAGCCTTAAACAGTCTCTATACTGAGGAGTGTCTCAAGTGTGTACATTTTGAGGTTTAGGCTTTTGGCATTGAGCAGCATTACCCTCAGTTTTTTGTTACTTGTGCTATTTATGGTGGTGGGTTTGCCTTTTGAGCCTTGCCTAAAAAAGGCACTATGGGGGTGGCAAGAGCCTTGGCCAGTATTCGAAAGCCTAAGGGTGACAAGTGCAAGCTGTCTCTAGCGAAGCAGCGTGGCTTGTCGAGCATGTCATCCCAGGCTGACAGACACTGGATCCCCTTTGAATGACACCAGAAGCTTAGCCAATTGTTGAAATTGATCATTTTTTCTTTATACCATGGTATCATTCTTGGTGAAGGCAGGATCATACCGGCCTGGGCTAAGTGATCAGAGAGCTCTTCCATGACTGTTTTCATGTAGTCCAGGGAGGTACAGTTCAGGTCATTCACACTAACATGGACAATGACAGAGTTGTATTTGTACTTGTTCTGGAGTGACCTGAGTGCTTGTGTTATGTGGTGGAAACTGGCACCCAACAGGCAGCTAACAGTAACCTTCGCCTTGTTCAGTCTAATGACTGGGACGTCAGTGTGCCTGACTATAGAGTCACCTATTACTAGAGTGTTGGGTATGTTATTTTGCCTTAAGGGCTGTGTTTGTGTGGCACACTGGTTTTGTGAAGTAGGTGTTTCATGGTTTGTGTTGGGGTTGGAGGTTGCTTGGGTGTCTGCTTTGGAGGTCTCTGTTGCTTTTGCAAATTTTTATTTAGAGCCTCCGAGTATGTTTTTGTGTATGTATGTGTGTTTTTTGCCGGTGCAGGTTTTATAAGTCTATGTGAGACTGGTGGTGTGATGCAAGAAGTTCCCTTCTCCTCTTGACTGTCTGGTCCAGTCTTGGGTTGAGAGAGCTTAGCCTCCAGTTTGGCTGTATAATTGCATCTCTCGCATGTATTTGTGTTTGGTGGTAGGAGGAGAGGGTTGTCTGTGTACATGAGGCAGTTGTAACACTGCCTCAAAATGCCCAGATTCACCAGTTGGACTGGAGAGTACACCTGAAACTGCTCTTTGGATATACCTGGATAGGTACAGTGAACTGTTTTACTGATTGGCTGGTAAGGTCGAACAGAGAGCCTTGTCCTTCTCTACAGTATGGGGGGACCTAGTGCTAAGGATTATTAGTGCTTGCTATGAGTTTTGAGCAAGTGCCAGGCTGAGAGAAGTGAATGGTTTGAGTGCTTAAGATGAAAGGTTGTCTATTTCCAAGGGAAAAATTGAAGAGTAGACTTTGTAGACCCAGGAATAGTTATACCCTAGTTAACCGGCATTGCCCGGCGTGCAATACCGTGCAGATGTGGGTTTTATAGCAGGGAAATGAAAGAGATAGAAATTAGCCCAAAATGGCCAATAACCTACTAATTTCTGGGCAGAAACCACTCCTCCAGGGACAGATAGGCTGCTCAAAGCTGCTCTCTCTCACAGGTGAACAGAGAAACTTCCTTCTATCCAAGTAAGGTATGGGCAAACACAGAAACTTGACAGCCCTGAATTCAGCACTAACCTGAAAGCTGGACTATACTAGCTTAGAAAGGCGGGAAAACAAGTTTTTTTTTTTTTTTTTTAATTTTCTTCAGAAAATAAGGCAGACACAATAAAAAAAAAGTTAGATTTAAACACAAAATCGACTTTGTTAAAGTGCAGGCAGTAAAATAAGTACAATATGTAGCTGAAACAAGCTTTTTAAATCACAGAAACTCTTTTTATTGTTTAAGTCTCTACCCAAATGAGTGCTGTAGCACTACAACCTACTAAGCAAGCCATGCACATCGGTCTCCCCCTAACGGACCAAGCCATGGAAACTACCCCTAAGGCAGGCTTGCTGAGGTTTATGATACACTTTATCAAGGACCCTCCAGAAACTCACTCATATCTCTTCTTATGCTGGCAACTGTATTTTGGGCATGTGGATCACAGTAAGAGCTTTATCTCTCTACACCATGGAGGTGGCAATGGGTATATAAAATACCTTAGTGCACATAAGGTAACTTGCTGTTTTTCCTCTTTCTCCATCTGTGTCTAAAGGTGACAATAAACAAATAAAAATAAAAAGATGAACAGGAAACAATAAAAGCCTTCAAAAAAGTTTAAACCGTTGCGCTTATACAGCTTATACAGATGCACTGGGATGTATTCTGTTAAGCTGAGTGAGACAGCTGAATTTATGGCCGTTTGTGTGGCTATTTGCTTTAAACTGTACTTTACGGTTGTTTGTTTCGAAGTGTATTCTCTCACAATGGAGAAAATCTCATTTTTTAACTCCTACACTCCCATCTCACCTAGCTGTCTGATCAGGAGGTTCATGGAGAGCAAGCAGTTTTTAAACAGACCTACTTGTAACCACAAATAGTATTAAGGATGGTATCCAATGCTGAAACTTTCCAGGTCTCTGGAAAAAAAAAAGATGCAAGGTGGTTACACCAAGGTGCTAGAAGAGAATACATATATGGCTATTTTACAGCTTGGCTGTTTGTTTCTTTCATCACTTTTTGATCTATTAGTTGTTGAACTAACCCAAACAACCACAGCCTGTCTTTAAACACACAGTCTCTCCATATTTTCTGTTATTTCTTCTACAGCTGACTTTTTTGTGTAGCCATATTTGAGATGTCTGAGGGTTGAGTGTGGGAACCAGATGTCCTTTTTAATACTATCTTCTTTTATTAGAACTAGCAGCTAATATCTGGTCATCCAAGGTTTGGGTATTAAGGTATTAGATATTAGTTTCTCAGGCACACAAGGTTATGAGAGCATGTCTATAAAGCATTCTGTGAAGGAAAATTTTGCCTTCTACCAAAAGGTAATGTAGTTTACAGGAGATGAACACAAACCTTCCATTTCTTTTTCTGTTCATCCTACAAAATAAAAATAAAAAAAAAAAACATTTAAAGGCTTGCAGATGGTGCAGAAAGATAAAGCCCTTTCTATGGCCCAGGTGACTTACTTTGATTAGCAGCACAAGTGCTTGACAACAATGACAATTGACACTTGGAGCTGGCCTTGTAACTGGTGCTTGAATGCATTCTTTTCCTCACTATCATAACCCTGCTGTAATCAACTGGCTGAGGTTATGAATACGGCTGTATCCTTACTCTGGACTCTGACTGCAAGGAGACTGTTACGAATAATGTTGACAATCCTTACTGTCCTCTAAAGCCTCTCCCTCACCACAATTCCCATACTATTTCTAATCTGTCCATTCTGAATAGAAGGCTCCAGACCCCAAGCCAAGTGGCTT